>NC_143577.1:43208447-43462279 GCF_048544385.1 Mastigoproctus giganteus
TGAATTTATTGAGCAGAAAATTTGCATCGAAGTTTGTTTCATATTTGGGTAAATTTGCAACAGAAACTCAGAAAGTATTAAAACAGCTTTTCTTTTGGAGAAGATGCTAAGTGTTGTTGGAAAACTCAAAGAGGATGGCTTGTTCGTCGAAGATGCTAGATTTTTAAATGTGTATCTCGCTCTGGCCGCCCTTCAACTTAAAAAAAAAAACAATGATTAAATTGCTTGTGTTCGTAATCTAATCAGGAGTGACTGGCGTTTAACTGTCCGAAGTTTATAGTAAAACTGATATTTCTAATAGGACATGTCAATAAATGTTAACGCAAGGTTTGGGGATGCAATGCGTTTCAGCGTATTGCTGCTGGCCCACACTGTTTCTTCCATCAATTACTGTTAATAAATCGTGGGCGTAAGACCCAGAGACAAAGGCCCAGTTCTTTCAATTGAAGACTTCGCCTTCTCCAAGGTGCAAAAAAGACTCCATGGCGCTAGCGCATCATTCAATATTAACACAAAATTGTGTAGCTTGGAAGGAAAAGCTGTTCTAGTCATAAACGTCTTCTGATGGAAACGCTGAAATTCGTGGAAAATGAGCCGGAAAGTCTTAATTGGTCTAAGAAACGGTGGGACAATATGTCTTCACACTGGCATTCGATTAACCACACATCTCCGATAGCACACAGTACGTAGGTGGCAAAAGCTCCAGAAATTTCATAGTTCTTCATGCAATTTCGAATCTCTAGCTTTGTAGTGTCGTTTTATTTCTACTATAAGGTACAATTCGATCACGTGGATAATTGTATTTGTATAAGTTGGGCCTATATTGTGAAATCATAGACAGCTTCAGAGAAACATCTCAAAATACAATTTCTAGAGATATGTATGCGCTTTTGGCATCATGAATTAGTCTCGCTTTCAGTAAAGGATAGATTTCCAGCAAGCCATAATAAAACAACATAACGCAAGTGTATGTACTCCGCAAAATTTCTGGTTACTTTTAACATCACCTGCTAACATTTTGCTGTAAGCTTATATGAAGATTATCAACTAATTGAATACATTACTTGAGGTACATGATGTGCACAGTACACTATGTACCTCAAGAGCTAAGATTAATCCCATAGCTATCGGAGCTATGGGGTTTACATTTCCATCAAATTGCCAGAAAATTATATTAGAACACTGATTTTAGAAATTAATGTAAAAAATTGAAAATTAAGTTCCAGGATTAAGCTGTTTAAAGAAAATCGGATATCGTATGAGAAAAGCTTTTAAAATTTCTCAAAGAAATTGCCTTTACCGCATTCTGTACTGATTATCAAGGAGTGTTTGTCGAATATTTTCCATTTTTTATAAACCTGATAATTTATCAAGTCTGCAGACACATTTTTCGTACATCTTCCCTATTTGTCTGCATTCTTCTTACTGGACAGTTGCCATCACAACTTTAGTAAGCTTATACTTCTTCAGTTTTATGTTTCTTTTTACGCTCCATTTTAATTTTAACCACTATCTGTTTGTTTTTAATTAGTTTCTGGAAGAATTATGATTGGCATTCCTTGTCCCCAGAGATCGGTGCTCCCCATTGGAATAATTACGCTGAGATGATGAAAATGATGTTTCCTGACAATTCATTAATTTTGATAAATAAAAGAAATCGGTTCACAATTTTTATACATTGTGTGTTTGTAGGGAGAAGAGTGATTATATCCACTGGGCTACCACGAAGGCTTGTGCACATACAATATATAAATATATACATGCGTATTATTTAAATAGTTTATATATATATAAATGTTATAAATATATTTTATCTCCCTTTATAGTACTGATCGCATCATTTTTTTTCCAGGATAACCCTTTGGTGAAGCCATTCGTGGTCACGGGAGTGATGCAAAACGTTTCGAACCAACCTGCCTATTTAACTTCATGAAGTATTACTGTTTTCACAATAGTTTCCTTTAAAATAGCTTAGCAGATTCAATAGTCCATTTTCCAGGCTTTTATTTAAAAAAAGGAAAAAGCGGTTTCCCTATTCTCAGAGAGTTTCAACAAATTATCTTCTAAATATATGTTATTTTGTTTCTTGCAAAATAAACTAAGGTCTTGAGTGGTGTATTGCCCGGCCAGTTTTTCTTGTGGATAAAAAAATCTGAATTTCCTGGTGGGATCTTATAAATCCCTCCCTACACCGAATGCCTCAGCTACGGTGAAAAAAGAGCCCATTACAATTCCTCTCATCATGGGGGGAATCAAACACAGGCCTTTTCCTCATGATGTGGTAGGACAGCTGCGTTATCCGTCAGAGTACCAAATGTTTGAAGTTTTAAGGCGGGCCCATACTTTATCACATTTGGTTCCACGTGGAATGACTGGCAGTTTTTGGCAAACATCATCGACCAACATCAGAAATACTCCTCTCATTCCTTAACTGTAGGCAGCTTTATGAGACATTGTGGACTCATCCCAGTCAATGAACCGGCTGGTGCCTCTTTGTTTGACATATTTAAGAGCAACTTAAAGGCTAGGTGAACTGTTGATACTCTGTCACTTGAGGGATCTTATACACTTTAATCAAATTCCCTCTAAGTTGTAAAGCTCTGCAGATCGCATCTTCTAACTGGTCCACATACGGATATGTGGACCAGTTAGAAGATCCACACATAATTTCTCTGCCCAATCTATAAACTACTCCTGGATTTCTGTTTGCGAAGTACAATACTTCTCCATTGGTACATTAAACTTTAGCTACTAGTTTGAGGACTACACTTGCAGTTGGTCCAAAACTTTTTAAGCAGCAGAACACAGATAAGCGCTTTTCTGATATCATCATGTGACTTAGTTAGTTAAAGTCGGCCTACGCTGTTCCCTCTTGTCACTAATGTGGTAGTTTAAATAGTAAAGATAGTTGCAAAATATTTGTTTAACTCGGCTTTCATTTCGACTGGATTTTCGGTTATATCATGAGGACTACCGAACTTACTTTCTGTTACTTTTAATACTCATAAATGAGTAGAATTGCTTCCTTATATGAGTGGAATATAGGGAAACAATTCTGCTTCCTTTCGTAGTAATCTCTCACTTCACACTCCTCCCATATTGGGTGAATAATCCTAATACGGACCAAGTGCGTTTTGTCTGCAGAGCACATCTATTTGTTCATAGACCGATTCACGTGTCGAGAGGCAGAAAACTCCACATCCGAGATCGACCAACTACAACCTCGTTTGAAGAGGCCTAAAGAATTCCTCCAATTTCCAACGGGAATCGGACCCAAACAAATCCAAACGAGTGGCATAGCGATCTATTGAGCAGACTCAACTGCCACGGAAAACTTCTTTATGTACAGAACATAATTTTGATCCACTTATCCGTCAAAGAAGTAATCAATTGAAGATGGAAACTTCAGTGTGGTTTTCAGCAGTTACTGCTCCTAAATATTCCAGAGTTAGCGTGCTTAAATTCAATTTAACAAGCACGATGATTTTATCTTGTCATTCCCTCCACATTACATTCTTCCACTGGTGGGATTTATTCCCTTCCCTTTGTGTACTTTCACGACACGATGCCCTTTGCATAGATCTTTCTCTTCGCAGTTGGTTTAACCACTAACTTCGTTTCCCTGCGGTATGTTTTTACTACTAATTCTCAAGAATAGCTTTGCGATTTCCTGTTGCAATGCATTTAATTATCAACAGGCCCTGAATAGTCTTCAGTAGTCACTTAACAAGCTTTAAGTTAATGGTCGTATTATCCTTCACGATCTTTCCAAACATTTGATTTTGGGGGTGGCTTGCTTGCTCTTTTAACTGACGAATGAACATACTCTCAGTAGTGTTGTATTATGATGTAATATCTCTTTATTCTTTTTTCCTTGGGTTATTTTTGTTGTCCTACTCTGTTTCTAACTTCCTGCTCTCTCCCCACCAAAACAAAAATCTACACCACCATCTCCCTGTCCTGTGATCTTTATCTTTCAAAATAGGCCTTCGTCTTCCGAACTTGATATGTCCTAATACATATCCTAGAATACTGTACTATATCCGCATTTTTAACCCGTGGATATGAAAATATTCTTGTCTAAAGCTATCCTCAATTTTTTTTCTGTTTTTAGAAATAATGTTTCCATTTATGGTTAAATCAGAAGTCACTGAACATGTTTCTGGCCTTCAGTATTTTGAATATTTCTGAATTAGAAAATCAGGAAATTGAATTATATGAGTTTAAGAATTGAAGTTGCTGAATAAATTGCATTAAGACAGGGCCTCTAATCTGATGTTCATGAACTGATGGTACTTTTCTATAGATGAATATCATCATTATGCTTATAATCCTATTTGTGAAATCGAGATTTGATATGCAAATTACGTGCTGGCTTCTAAAAATAAAAGGACAAATCCGCAGTCTGAAATATCACTCAAATTCTGAAGGTTTCTCGTTTAACAAGAAGATTGCAGCTTTTTAAAAAGAAAACTTCAGAATTTGAGCGATATTTCAGATAGCCAAAGAGTAGTCAACAGAAGATAAGCCCGGTTTTGAGACTTCTTGAAATTCTGTTTTATTAATGTATTTTAGAAAACTTATTTATTTCTTAGAGATGTTTGAATACTGCTCATTTAAATTAGATAAGAATTCTTTTTATATAATCTAAATTAATAGTATTCAAATATTTTTTTAAAATGTATGTCTGATAAACGACTTTTTTGAAAATGTTCAATTTTTTGATATTCTATAAAACAATTTAGCATTCCTTTATTATTCTAGACAACAACTTGGTGCTTTGTGTACTAAAAAAGGTGAAACCCCTGCATTAGGATATCAATAAAAATGAATCTCATTATCCTAATGTTATTTCTTCTTTCTGGGCATCTTTTGCAGTACAGTTTTCTCCTATTACGAAAATTGCATTTGGCTAAAGCAATTCATGCGAACAATTCTCAAATAAAATTTGTATTGAATCTATTACGAAATAGACTGACAACAGAACACTCAGATTTCGAGGGGTTAAAAAAACCTAAATAGCCAAATGGATTCCACTAAACTCAGCAGTATGGAAGCCATTAAAAATCAGTGTAGTGGGTAGAACCGTATATGTTTTGAAAATAAAAGTGCAATGTAATTAGCAATTGTAATTTGTATACAAGTTTCATTTTCCTTCAAAAATTTGAATTGACTTATCACATTTTTCAGAAATTGATAAACGAAAAGATTGCCATTATAACTCTAAAAGGATTTTCTCTTTAGAATTCACATTAACATAAAAAGATGCCATACGTGATTGCAGTACTCAGGCAAGCAAGGATTCTAGGTTGAAGAGTAACGCTACTTTAAACATTAGGAAACTTTTTAAGAGAAACGTAACCATAGTTCAGATTTCGTGTTTGTTTTTTTTTATCATTTTAATTTTACAAAACTGCTTCATTCAAACAGCAAGAGTTCTTAGCAATGCTATAAGATCGAATAATATGTATTTAAGAATATAATAAACCATTTTTGTAACCAAAACGTTAAAGAATACAATTTTCAATTTATTATATATATATATATTCTGCTTTTAGTCGTTTCGTTAGTTTTCCACCAGATGGCATCGCGGCTTAATTTTAATTCTAATGTTTCGTATTACTGTCATCAAATGTAGGCGCGCGCTGGTTCAAAAATCTGTCGCACGTTAAGTTCTCATCTGCAACGAAACATTTTAGAATATTGCTCTTAAAATGCGATAACTTATTAAACTGAATATTAAGTCATCAAATGTAGTCTTAAAATAGTTAACAGCAAAATATGCGTCAGAGAAGGAAATTGTTAAATGGTAACAAAGTTATAGTGTTAGTGCAGCTGCATTTTACAGCAGGTTAATCCCAAACCAGAAATGTAATCCATTGTAATCTGATAAAAAAAATCAGTGGATCCAGACAGTTTTTATAGAGGGGGTGGCGATATACCAATGATGATATATTTCTATAAAAGATACCAATAACATAAAACACAGCATTTGATTTAATTTACTAAGGCTCCATGGGCAGAAGTTACTCCAATCGTCCTCCACTGGATCCACCACGGTGTACTGCTAATAAATTAACAGTAGGCACGCTAACTTTGGTCATCACACATTACTATTTGTCTTTAAAAAAGACATTGAAACAATCTGGCAGCACAATCCTGCAGTTGATGAGTAGATATGCATTAGAAAGAGATGCATAATTTCTTTGGACGATAGCAGTTGCTTTAATTTGAAAATTTCTGTGGTTATTTTCTGAGTAAAGTATAAAATTATCTTGAATATATAAGAGGCTAATTGCTTCATTAATTATTAAAAAAAATTTATAGAGTAAACAAGCAAAATTGATTTTATAAATACATCATTTTTTTAATATAGATGGTCTAGAACCTTTTTTCTGAATCCACAAAATTAACTACAGCAGAATTTTAAGTAAAGTCATGTTTTTTAGATTCTGAAGGTTTTGAATTATGACTTTTTTTTTTGCTGGTTCGTGAAATTTATAAAACTCCATGCGTACAAATTACACACTGGATAAAGAAGTTTCAAAGAAAACTTAACAAAGAACTCGGTGCATTATCAATCCCGGATACGCACAGTACTCCCACACCTCTTAAAAGGAAACTTCAATGGAAATAAAAAAAAAATAAAAAAAATCATAATCGAAAATCGTTTATGTGTAGAACGAACTATGCACTTACCTCAGCACAGTGAAAGCAATTTAGCTGGAGAAAAGAAGCCGGTGGATTGCACTAGAGCACGAGCTCGCTACCGCTAGCTACTGAACAAAACAAAGCACAGAGTCGCTGATATATCTACAGAACGGTCTGAGAGGAGAGAAACCAGCGAGCGACGCAAGTGTGGCGGACGATGCGTGCGATGCTATGACTCTTTTTGCTGACGTCAGCAACCTTGCCCACTCCTGCCTTCATAGTGCAGTTAGCGTGTCGGGACTGGGAGGGCGGAATGTGTTAAAGTTAAAATGACAACACAACACAATGCACGGTGTCGGGGGCAGGAAAACATCGAAGTGGGCACCCCCTCATCATTCCGCCACCCAATTATTGCGAGAGGTTCGGTTAAAATGGATGTCAAATAAAGATGTAACTCTGTTTCCCTGGACTGTCACATAGATGGTTACCATGACATCCGTTCCTCGTGCAAATAGAGAACACGGTCGTGTTTATTTACTCTCTTCGTAATTACTCTTTCTGCTGCTGTTGAGGTGCGAAATAAAGTGCTCCTCTCCTCTTGATAGAGCATCCCAGTCGAGAATCAAGTCAATCGTTTCGTGAGGAGAAGATTGCTACTGAGTTTTGCTTCGCCAATTCTTCAGCGAATTACGTCACTGTGATGTCATGGTTTGGTTTAGACTATAGTTAATACCTTTCTCTATGTATTGTAAATACTCTTATAGTATTTGAATTGGGTTGTTTGTGAAATATTTGATCTGATGATAAACAGTCATTAGGAAAACATCATTCCTTAATGATGGATTTGCAATAACTTAGCTTGTATAGAGCGAGATACGTTTTCCCTGCAAGAATAATGGAGCCATTATTGATTTTAATTGTTCTGGAGATTGAAAATCATTGACAACCAGAATAGGAATTGATCTACTGTCTGTAATTCATCTCATGGTGTCACTCTCCCGGTTAAAATATTTGTATTTCTAAAAAGATCTTTGTCAATCTTTTCTTGAGAGGCTAAATTTTCCTGTTGGAAACTAAATTCATGGGCATCGCCAAAAGACTCAATAGTACTTGATGGAATAGACACGCACAATCAAACATCAAGATACAGTCAGATTCCAATCTCGATGGCTTGTTTTCTCCATCTCTATGAAATCCTTATGCTCCTGTGAGAAGCAGGACCCTCGGGTGATGATTTTGTTGAGAGGTTTAGACAACATTTTTAGGCGCTTTCGCATATATTTATGTGCGTCCATTGTCCGTCCGTCCACATGTAAGAGAGGGATTCCCAGTGGAAAGACTTTGATGAAATTTTATATTTTGGGCTTTTAAAAATATTTGTTGAGCCATTCCAAATTTCATTAAAATTGAACGAATAGAAATCCGGGAATTATTATTATTATTATTATTATTATTATTCCTCCATACAAATTTAACGCAAAAAATTTTTCATAAATTTCACACATACAAGAGAGAAAAGAAACAAAAAAGTATATGGGAGAAGAGTAATAAATATTATACAGTTGTAATTAAACTGAACGGCTAAGCTTAGAGAACTTAAAACTATAAAGTTTTATAGTTCTATAAAAATATAATCTTAGTAAATTAATTGATAAGGAGTAACTATATTTACTTTTCACTTCAGTTAATCACAGAAAAAGAAAGAAAAATTAAATAATTTTAAGAATCAAAAATCGAAATCGCACTGGGTACATTAAAAACTAACATGTGTTTAATTAGGTTTACACTACAACTGCCATGATTTTTTGTTTGCACACTTGTTTCAATCCCCAAACAAAGTGAAAAAAACAATATATTATTATTGCTTAACAAAATTAACAAATATTCAAGGATAAACTAGTATTGCAACCTAAAAGGATTTCTTCCAATACGTAATACACTTTTGCCTTTTAATTTTTATTGTTTATTAAATGTATATCCTTCAATTTGATTTTAAGCAGTTCTTTTTGACAACAGCTGTCCAGATATTTTCTGAATTATGTATAAGTAAAATCAAAATTATGTTTCTCCATTAATTCTCATTTCAATGTGTTAAGTATGGTTTTTTACATTTTAAAATCCCAATAGGAGGACGTCTATTGCAAAACTTACTAATTGCGATACATTTAACACGTGACAGTGTGTGGTTGGAATTTCCATAAAAAGCCAGCGTGTATCTACTTTAATAAGAGACTACATCGTGTAGGCGTAAGCATTAACTCAAAGTTGGTTGTCAAAAGATATTGGATGAGGAACAGTCTTAAAATAAACACATTTAGAATGAGCTTAACCTATCAGAGAAAATTTCCATAAGTACTCTTGTTGGCTGCCTAATTGCTTTCATTTTTCCACGTGTTCTTAATCAAACTAATGAGTCACAGTCTTGGTGTTAGAACATGGAACTGATAATCTGTTAATTTAATCGAAATAACCGACGATCCATCGATTATTTTGATTTGATTTAAATCAATAAAACGTTGGGAGAAGGATTTTCGCTGTCCCGCTCAACATAAAGAGGAAGTTGCATTTGTAAATCGGGAATTTGTAAAATTAACAACCCTGTTGCGTATACACATTTTACAGATGCTGAAAAAATCATATACCAAGAATCGTCTACTGGAAAATCGTACACAAACCCTGGACAATGAAACTTCTATCGCTCGAAAGAAGAGATTGAGTTTTTCAAATGCAGTCCAGTTCAATTAACTTGGCAATGAAATATTGCTAAGGTAATTGAACCATTATCTGTGGTCCATTTTCCAGCTTTCTGGGATGGAAAACCAAAGTTTCACAAGAAAAAAAAAAGCATTTAGCCCGAGACCGACCAACTGGGCCATGTTGTGGAAAACGCCCACAACATATACTTGTATACAAAACAATACGAGTGCTTTATCCGCCATGTTCGTACGCCATGATGATCTGAAAATTAAGATGTTTATTCTGCTTTAAGAGAAAATATTGCTACAATTTTGAGTAGAAGAACGCAATATTTCTTTACACATTGTTACAGCCTACAGACTCATTAGTTCTGTTGGATCTAAGAGTGTTGAATAGAAGGGGAATTGGTACAAATTTTATTCGTTGACTAGAAATGTTTGAAATAATATTTTATTTTTTAGGTGGAAGAAAGGCGATTTAATTTAAGGGGTTAATGACCAAACCCAATTTATGGTTCCAAACGACTTGGAGCAGTTACAAATATGGTCTGAAAAATTGCAACTATCGACGCGATCCTGGTGGGTAGACGCCTCGAAATGAACCCTAAACAGCTTCTAATGTAGTCATCGGGCCACTTATCTAATTGGGTGTGCAGTCTCAAAGAAAGCTATCTGGAACGATTTGAAAAGTCGGACCTTGGCATTTTAACAACACACGATCTGGTTGGTAGTCAGCCAATATAAAGTTGTTAATCATCCAGATGGATTCTGGGTCTCTTTTCGGCTGCTGGAAAATCGTATACAAACGATGTCGAAAAAAAGTATCTGAATATTTAAGAACCGGATCATTTTGGCAGTAGAAAGTACATTTTATTATTTACTAAAACGTCATTTGCACATGTACAGGCAGGATCATCAGAAATACGATTTTTGATCTACTTACAAGATTCTACTTTCAACTCTTGACGGAAAGTCCCGAGCAGCTTTAGTTCCGGTAATATCGATCAGAAGGGCAGAGACAGCTCAGCAGTTAGTAATGAACTAAGATAGGTTCAATAATTTTCAAGTGGTTTACTCCTCGCATTCATCAGACTAAATTGCCCAGTTTCACTCATTAGAACATGCTTTCTGGATAATATTGGACCAATCACGAAGTTAATCACGGGAACTACACGATTATGAGGAATATTGCTGATTGGAATTTGACCCTTTTTAGTAATATACTGCGTGTACATAACAGAGAATTATTTATTCGCTCATCTTTTCTCTGAAATTCTGTTTCTTATAACTACGATCAGTGACACTTTTCGAAATAAAAATCTCGATCTAATTTTCAATCATTTTCCTTGCCTAGCTTTTCGAGTTTCTTGAAACTAAACTGCTGAGAGGTTTAAATTAAAAAAAAAAAGAAATTAAAATAAATAGTAGGAAGAATTAGGGGCGTAGCAGAATTGTACTCATGTGTATCAGAACTTGTAATACAACGGTTTCTCACTGGCAGTGGGTTAACATGGGGTTATGGAGCTAGAAAATTTTCAAAATAGTAAAGATACAAACCTGATGATGAACTTTTTCATATGCGAAACTTTGGATGGCTGAGTGTGTCAAGGATTTTTAGTATGTACTCTTTCGTTAAACTGCACCGATTAATATAATTTATTTGTTTTTACGTCAAAGTAATTAAGGTTATGAGGCGTTAGAATATCGTATTGTAAATGGTGTATGTTTTATATACAGTTGGCCTTTATCTGGATGGAAAACCCAACTTTCCGTGGGATAAAACCTGAAAACCGCGAAGAGGCCGACTTGTCCATGGCTTGAGTTCACGCGGATAGTACAGTGGTTATAATCAATCCCCCCACAGTGGACTCAGGGACACCAACATCGGACAGTAGAGATTTGGATGAATGTTTGCTAGTTTGAGGATTCCCGGTTATTGCTGCTTCACTCTGATGGGAGTTTCAAATATGGGAAGAACAGCATGATCCATAGACCCATTCTGCCAGGAAATGGTGTTTCATGGGCACCATTGATACGAGTGGAGCAACATTTGGATGCCATAAGATATCTAGAAATGTTTCCGACCAGGCACATGCCTTTATGGCTGCAGTGGAAATGGATTCTTCAACGGCATTGTGGCTGTACTATGTCAAATGTGAAATTTCTCCGAACTGGTTTCATGAACACACAATTGAATTCACTCTACAGCAATAATCAATCCAATTTGAGCATCTGTGGAATGAGGTGGAACGAGCTCTTGAGAACAGAGATCCATCTAATTTTAAAAACGCAATCATCCACTTTGTAAAAACTGTAGGAAGCAATTGGATGGACATGAACCAGCAGCACTGTCGCACGCTTTACACACCTCGCTGAATTCGTGCTATAACGAATCCAGGCTATTCTGAGTGATAAAGAGGGAACCTACTCACTGTTAGGCAGGTGTACCTAATAAAGCGGTTATTCAATGTATATAATAATAAAATGATTCGCTGGGAATAAGCGAAAAGGATTATGAACAAATGAAGTATCCAGGCTACTTTTAAACTTTAAAAAAAGAAGCAGCTATTTTCCGGGTCCATAAAACCAGTTAACAAATTGGATTTCTGGTACAAATTTCAGAAATTGTTCGCAGGTTCAGTAAATACGATGTCCTTTCACTTTGTGGAGTAACTCGAATTGATGTATGTAAGGTGGCAGCGAATATTGCATGAAACTTGTCACGCAAGAAAGCTGTTTTGAGGTAGATCAGTGATAATGTCACGTGACCCATTCATTCACAGCAAGGTACCTTTTCAGACTGCTGCACGAAACTTCACGTTGCTATCAGCGCCTTTTCAACGCTAACGTTTCACAACCAATATTGGCACAAATGCGATTACCAGTCTGCTCCACTCTCATTGCTATTGTTATAACCTCGGTGTTGTTAATAATGAAAGGCAATTCCAGTTTTAACTACAAAAAACACGCTTAACCCACTCTAAATCGTACTTCCTCAACCAGAGAGACTTATTAGTAACCTACATTGCATCCAGCTTCGCTCTAATGGTAAAAGTTTTTTGATTTGATTATTTAGCTGTGAATGGAATCGTGAAAATGAAATCACTGAGAAATCAAGAAAAATGCACGGGTTGCTGGTACCCTATAAGGTCTTGCAGATGAGATGAGACAACAATAATGATGGGCCACGTAAATCTCATGAGATCTATCGATAAATAACCAGAACCGAATCCCGAACAGGAAGTCGGCTCTGCTGGGACATCCGTAATTAAGGCTAAATCACTTTCCACTGAAACAACTCTACGAAAAAGGTCAAAGAACGGATGAACCTGTGAAAGAAAAGAAAAAGTAAGGAAAGTAGAGATTGTTCGCAACTTTGAGCTAGATTTGTAAATATCTACGACTCTGGGAGAGGGTACCTGGGGT
Source organism: Mastigoproctus giganteus (assembly GCF_048544385.1). Classification (NCBI taxonomy): domain Eukaryota; kingdom Metazoa; phylum Arthropoda; class Arachnida; order Uropygi; family Thelyphonidae; genus Mastigoproctus; species Mastigoproctus giganteus. The sequence goes on from NC_143577.1 coordinate 43,221,221, forward strand.
AATTACCCCTAAGGTTATTGGAAAAGCATGCACTTTTATGTAATGCTTCTTAATTATATACAAAAGCATGCTTTTGGAATGATTTTTCTCAATTAATAACTGAAATTCCATCCTCTTTTGCTTTTCCAAGAAAATCCGGATACGTGCATCTGCCCGACATCTTCTTTTTTTTTGTTTTCGTTTTAATTTCAAATCACTTTAGACTATAAGGTCAGTGTATCGGGTCTGCAAACTACGGTCACTATATTTTGCTGAATGAAAGACCAAGTTTCCAGGGGGTGGAAGTTGTGCAATTCTCGCCCTATACATATTTTGAAAATGCGGAACATCAACATGAACTATAGCCTTCGTGAATAACTAAGTTGTGGTAGAGAATCAAGAAGACAGCAAATATTATCTTGGCGAACATTGAGTCATGCTCCTTGCATTTCTGTTGTGAGTTGGGCAACGGTGGTAAGCGCTGAGAGGTGGGGGTTAATGAAAGGTCGTCATATGAAAAACTTGTTCGATGGATAACAGATCTGTGAACGTGATGGCCAAGAAAGTGTATCCAAATCAAAGAAAGCATATTCACGTAGCCACTGTGGAGGAGTGCATATTGTCCTGCTGGAAAACAGAATTTTGGATGGGGTTTTGGGGTAGAGATCTAAGTCTTAGAATGGGTTCAACATAATGCCTTGGCGTCATCGCGCTATCAAACTAGGGTTGAACGGCTATTGATACTGATAGCCTTCGTGCCATGATTCCTAGCCTTCTCGCGGCATGTCACTCTTTGGTGTTGACTGGATCACATCTGTCCTTGATGTGTACTCAGACGCGCGAAAACGGCCATCAGTGGATCCTAAACAGAAACATGGCTTGTCACTAAAGATAGAACGATGTTATTCTTTCTTGTTCCTACCTACTCTCTCTCTCTCTCTCTCTCTCTCTCTCTCTCTCTCTCTCTCTCTCTCTCTCTCTCTCTCTCTTTCCTGCATCACTGCAAACGCTGACAGCAACGGGATGGCGTCAGAGGCACACGAGGGAGCAGACGGCGAAAGTGTAGCCCGCTAATCGTCTGCTAATCATACTCCACGACACGGAAGCATACAGGAATAGTATTACGGCGTTGAATTGAGCGTATTCTTCAGTCGGTTTGCAGTTTAATAGATGAAAATCGGAGTTTCCGAGACAAAAAAAATCCATGCAACTGAGACCGTCTAACCCATCTTGTCTGGGCTCTGGTGAACAGGGTTCCTGAGCCCAGACAAGATGTCCAAATGCCTTCTTGTAATCAATGTTGCCAACAGCGTCCAACCGTTCGAACATCAAGATTCACACGAACAGAAATTTGCCCTGTTGGCCATTCAACTTCTGATAATCCAATAATCAGTCCTCTTTCAAAGTCTTTCAGTTGAACATAAGGTTGACTTATGTTAAAAACATTGCACACTCTCTCTCTCTCTCTCTCTCTCTCTCTCTCTCTCTCTCTCTCTCTCTCTCTCTCTCTCAGGAGATCACAGTTTTGTTTTACTACTAACATTTACATGTTTTTATAGCACCTTCACATTCCTCTGTCAGGGCGGTAACAGACACATCATTGGACATTCTGCTGTGCTCATTACCTTGACTTGTTAATCGTTTACGTCCATATACGTCACAGTTATCCATACAAGACTGGTCTAGATATGACTGTTAACCTTTTAATGTTAGCAAATGCAAGGTTCTGCTTCTGGACTGACAGTTACGAGTAAAATTACCAAGGGTAGCACCGATAAAGAGAAAAATAGTTTAGTCGTAATGCAGTCAAAAATAAAGTTCTTTCAACAGCGTTAGCGTTAGAAATGTTAAAATAAGGACACATTTGTGCTTTAAGAGGATGTTTAATTTTGATTTAAATTTTATAAAAAAAATAAATAAAACCTAAAGTACTAAAAGACATTTTATGTTTCATAAAATCTTTGGGTGCCATCTTCGTAAGATGTGTAAATTGAAATTAAATATAAGCTGTCTTTTAGTATTGCAACCGATTCTTTCTAAAGGTTACATCAAAATTAAAGTCTCTTTAGACTAAGAAGTGTCCTTAGTCTAAAGAGACTAAGAAGTGTCCTTAGTCTAAAGAGACTAAGAAGTGTCCTTAGTCTAAAGAGACTAAGAAGTGTCCTTAGTCTAAAGAGACTAAGAAGTGTCCTTAGTCTAAAGAGACTAAGAAGTGTCCTTATTACAAGAATGTGGTTCCTGCATTTAAAATACACTGCCCTCGTGGGAGTACTTGGCATAATCGCCGAACTGCTCACACTGGGTGGAAAAGACTTGAAGGTTCGAATCCCGTCAATAACGCGAGAAATTTTTATGGGCTTTCCACGTGGCTGGAGTTAAGTCGGTTTCAGGCGAAGATAGCATGGTTTTTTTCGCCTGGTAACTCGAGTTTTTCGGCGAGAAAACAGAAAATCGACCACAGAACACACGCAATTTGCAGACATAATACATACTGCGCAATATGGCCTAAGTTGCTGATGCGCCTGAAATCCTAGAACAACCAACCAACCAAAATACACTTTCAGAATTACATTCGAAGCCTGAGGACATTGAATGGGGTAACAGTCAAAGACAAACAGTAATTATACCTGTAAAGTTTATTCCACTGTGCAAAGTAGGAGAACCACGACATTAGTTGTAGACACAAAGAGATATTCTTAGAAGAAGAAACTCCAGTTCTGCAACTTTCAGAATGTCCAAACCAAGCATCTGTTTTGGCGATCTGATTGATCTTTTTAAGGCCCTTAAAATGGTTGAACAAACTTGATGATGGGAGCTTATTTTCTCTTCCTAGAATGATACGAACAAGGGGACCCGGAGTCAAATCAATGAAAGATTATGGTAGACTTGATGTAAGAAAATTTCCCTTTATTCCAAAAGAAATTAACTACTGGAATAAGTTATCACGTCACCTTGAAAGGTCGGAAAACTCATGTAGGTTAAAAGATGGATGATATAAATATTTGTACTAACCGTGAATAAATTATGAAACTAAGAAAGACATGTTTTTCCTTTGCATCATTCTGTCATTTTAATACTAATACTGATACTATTCATCAAGCAGTTTGCCCAACAAATATGAGTTAGCTGCTCATATTTTCCCCTACAGCGTACGTCAGAGAAGCTGCAACTGGAGTATTACTAACAACTTAATCCCCAGCTCGATATTTACCCTAAAGTTCACCTGCACCTGGTTTAACATTTTGGGATCCAATAAACATCCTCTCTTTCGAGAGAAATGTCAGGGTATTAAGTATAACGAGAAGTTACAACGGTACTTACACTAATAAATGCGACCAGACTTCTGCCAGACGTCGTTGGATTGCGTACTTCCGAACACAATTCCTTATTTGCATCAATGCGGATTATCTTCATAAATATCTCCATTGTGATGCGACTCAGCCGCTGGTTTGCTGTCCATAAATCAACCGCACTGGAAAACACAGTCTCGTAAAAGCCATTACACATGTTTGGAGAAGTATACACTAACTGACGACTACTTTGTACGAAGGACATGCGCTTCTCAAAGAAAAACTTGCCCACTAGCGATATTACCACCGAAATAACTAAACTATTTATTATATTCAGACGTCCCTTAATTGCATGTGAGGGCTGATAAGGTCAGATGTCACGGTGTGCAATAACTGTTTTATTTTTATCTCACTGTTTCGTTTTTGATAAGCCTAGTCAGCCAAATAGCTTATTATACACGATTCTAATATGCACGCGAATGATTTAACTTTGCAGAAGACAGCGTAGTGACGTAGCTTTCGATGATTCAGCTCATCATTTTATTCATCCCGGCAGCGAAGTCCCAGACTAGGTTGCTTCTATTATTTTCGATTATCTTTTAAACATTCCCTCACTGAAACCATTAAAGCAGTGTGCAAGTAAATGTATTTGCTAATGGCATTTTCTGTGCCTGACATTGCCTCTCATGGACTACTGGAGTATTATTAAGTGCCCGTTCGGAAAAACGAAAGATAGACGAAGTTCGTCATTACCGAAGAACGCTTTTTAACAGTCTGCGTGTTTGAGTTAAACACAGGCCATCGTGAAAGAGACTCATCTTGAGAATCAGAGAAAGAAAGAGAGAGAGAGAGAGAGAGGATGAATGACTGACTCTTTTACATCCATCCAAATGCAAGTAAAAATTAATCTTTTTTCTCTCTGAATTTAGAGGTCGAACGATAAGAGAATAATTTTCTCTTATTTGAGCTGCAATAGTACGTATATTTTACTACGTTTTTATTATGAAGTTGGCTTAGTCAGATTTGATGTTTTAATGGTTTAGAATGAACTGTTACAATAATTAAAAATGCTCTGATTATAAGAATCTTTATACGAATGTTGATGTTGTAGCAGGGTTTAAGGAGCATCAGCAACTAATGCCATATTGCTCCGTGTATATTGTCTGTAAATTGCGTGGGTTCTGTGGTCGATTTTCTGTTTGCTGGACGAAAACCCTAGAGTTTCTGGGAGAAAAGACCATGCTACCCACGCCTAAGACCGACTAACTCATGTACGTTGTCAAAAAGGTCCATAAAAATTCCTCACGTCATCGACGGGACTCGAACTCAGGTCGTTTCCACCCGGTGTGGGAAGGACGGCGATTCTACCAACTGTGCTACCCACAAGGGCGTTATACGAAGGCTAATAAAAAAAAAGTACCAAAACAGAATCCAGTAACACTAAGACATTGTAGTTACAGAGATGGGTGGTTAATCCTTTTGAAAGTATGTTCCTTCAGCTCGCATCATTTCACCTTTCTTTCCAGTTCTGGAAGTCTAAAACTTTCTGAATCTTCAAAAGCTATCAGGAAGTTTGTTTTCAGGTCTTAAAATCATTGATATCGTATAAAAAACATTATGGGAATCCTATTGTCTCGAAACTTGATACTACTACACGATGGACAGGCAAGTTGTGTAATCGAGACCCGCTTATTAGTGGGTCTCAATTACAGAAGTTGTCTGCCCAACATACCTTAAAATCATTTGCTTTTCAAAGTTAAAGTTTCTTTTAAGTTTATGGAACAGAAAATAGTCATAGGAGCCATATCTGGTGCATTGAGTTGTTGTTGTAGCAGGGTTTTAGGAGCATTAGTGACTAAGGCCATATTGCTCCATGCATATTGTCTGCAAATTGCGTGTTCCGTGGTCGATTTTCTGTTTTGCTGGATGAAAAACCGGAATTTCCGGGTGCGTTGAGGCCCTTGAAGTAAATGTTTACAGACCACTATAACGGCTTTTTATGTACAGATTAATTAATATTTATGGCTATCACCAGCATAGCATCGATATTTATTTATAGTTTATAATTTACAAATTCAAATTAGGATTACCTGCAGGTTGTCAGAATATCTATACGAATTTTCTTTAACACATTATTTCTTCTGAAGATGGAATGAGTGATTAATCATGCCTATAACACTAGAAGTTTGCCAAGAGTATGCTATTTTTTTATGAAAAACTGGTCAAAACAGAATTAGTTGCTACGCTATATAGCAATGGATATTAAATATTCTTGAGGGCGCGATTCCTGTACCTGTTGTCACTGCAGAATTTGCAGTGATCTATGCCGAGGGCATAATAGAGACAATCAGGTTGGATGGGAACACGTTCTTGAGTACTAAATTGTTGACGGTAGTCTGAAGTGGATTTCTACTAGCAGGTGGATATTTGTCAGCTGTAAATTGTAATTTCCACTGGATAAGGATGAGACTGGCGCGGAGAATCGATCTTGAGATGATAAAGTTCAGTTTCTGTCTTTCCAATTTTAATCTACACTGGTTGTTCTGTACTCTTCGACATGATTAAGCACAAAAACACTACACTGACTTAAAACGCTGGCGCACAAATTACAAAAGCAACGAAAGGAGTTATAAACACGCCTTGATACGCAGTAACGTGTCAAGCGACATTCATCAAAGCATCGCCCCAGTGAGGTGGGATTTATCAGAGATACGTGCTCAGTCTCGTTATTTTTTTATCAGTCCTGTATTTTTGTAATGAAACTATCGGTAAAATACTTCTACATTTGGTTTATATCTTATGACTCCAACAGTTCACTTGGTTTGCATCTTAAGAATAGTTCGTGAGATTTGTATCTTCACTATTTTATTGAAAAATTTTCGTTTTATTAAAAGGCATTCTGCTTTGAAAAAAAAAGTAGTCTTTTAATCTCACAAACATAATTATTAACAATAGGCATGACGTGCTAAATCTCTAGAAAGTTTCTGATCTCCAAGGCGCTTCTTCAGTTGTGGGAACAAGTCGAAGTCACCGAAAAACAGACCAATAAATTAGGGTGGATCTTAATTATTTCTAATAGCGTATGCTTTATGACAGCTGTATTTAATTAGGACTAAAAAACTGCAGCCATTATCAACCCACTGCAAGATGAAAGCCTCCACAACAATTCTGGTTGAGGGAAATGGACCATAATCAGCCACGCTGGTCCAGTGCGAGTTGACAGATCGACCGTATTTAGCAGTCAGGGGTTTGAACGCCGGTTTACTCAAGGAGTGTGTGTGCTACTGCACTCCCGCTCCTGACCACTCGGCTACGGAGGCCTGCTCTGTATATAATTTACTCCGATTCCACAGTAGCAAACATGAAATTGTGTAGCTGAAATATTTTGTACAATTTTCTCCTCAGGATGAGTAACTCAGCTGGAGAGCACTGTTTGCTTGTGAGAACGATCACATTGCATTATAGAAATCACGTGATCACAGAAACTGTGTCCGTAGACATGTCAGTTGACTTCTCAAGAGACAATAACTTCGCATTTGCTTTATTCTTTTCTGTTCTTGTTCGTGGAATGCATTTCTGGGGCAATTATATGCACGCGACAATCCACACACTCCATCCATCGTGTGCAAGTCTAAGAGAACACAGACTTTGCCATTAGTGGCTATTAATTGTGAGTTAACCTAAATGTAAAGCCCTTTCAAGGGGCCAGCAGCGAGACGTTGTGTTCTGCCACTACTTAAAGATCATTAAAGTTTCCGCGTCCGGACTTGGTGCCAAGATTTGGCTCTTCATCTTTTTACTTCCCTGCGTCTACTCTTTCCTTTCCCTCCCCTCTCCATTATCCCGAACGGGCACACTTCCAAGTAATCGTTTCTCCGAACTAAAAGTTGCTTTTCTTCGGCTAGCAAGGGATTCATTTTCAGTCAGATCCTGGATGCTTCGAAATTGGAACCTCTTTTCTGTGCGAGTTTTGTCATCTGGAGAGTCTATAGGGCGGTCGGCAACTGCAATACTTTTCATCATATTCTTCATTTGGTTGTTTCATAAGTGGCGTCGCTTCAAAAGGTTACTTAAACAAATTTTGGGAATTTGAAATGCTTTCGTTTTTTAGAAGTTCTGGGATTTCTACACGAGAAAGAGTTATTTAATTAAACGCAGTTTTGTTTGTGTTATTACCGAAAAGATGAAAACAGAACCAACTACTTGTGAAATGTGGCGATGGCATCATCGGTAATATTGCGCTGTTTTAAAACAGTAACTCCACTAACAGTGTATACGCCAGAAGAGATGCAAAGTGAAGTTCGGTTTTTATTTAAACCTATTGAAATTCATGCTAGTTGATAGGTGGCGTAATAAAGTCGTCGTGATGCTGCACAATACGCAAGAAGACACCTGTATTCCCGAAAAAAGACCTTAGTTCGAGTACCGTTGATGACGGGAGGAATATTTATTGACCTTTTTCACGACGTGGCTGAGTTATTCGGTCTCAGGCGGGGTATGGTTTTTTCTCCCAGAAACAGAGTTTTTCGTCCAGCAAACAGAGAATCGACCACAGAACACACAATTTACAGGCAATATACACAGAGCAATATGGCCTTAGTTGCCATGCTCCTAAAACCCTATTACAACAACAACATATAATAGGAAACATGCGATTGCATAGCAATGCAGTGAAGATTTCAACTCCATGAATCCTGTCCACCAGCGATTTGATAGAGACCGAAGTAAGATACTTTACATCCTTCACTCTCGAAAACACCTGTGATTCCAGAGTATTATCTATTGGTGTTCTAATTAACAATTCGAAAAATAATTTTGTGATATGACTCCCTCTGCTGTTGTTAAAACCCTCAACGTTTGTATTAATCTGAGAAATTTCCAACGTCATTTATTTATTAAACTTTTTTTAATCTCAATTACTATTTCGTATATTATTTCATAGTAAAGCCGAAATTATTGCCTCACTGTATACTAAGTACGCATGACTGTTGTACGAAATGCATTTGTCAATAAATTTTAAGTAATTCTTAATAATTTTATCATCCTTGGTAATCGTAACAAAAAGAGGTCAACCCAGACCCTTGGTCAATTCTGGAGCGTTGCCTGCCCTTAAAATCGATGTGACCTTTTTATTAAAGCTGTGTACCGTAAACTGGCTAATTTAATGTATTTTCTGACAGCGATGTGCATTAATGCCTCTTATTTTAGTGTCTGCACAGAGCCGTTTCCGAAATGTTAATGTGTTGTTGTCCCTAAAAACTTTCGTCTCTGCATTGTCAAAGCCCCGTATTTTATCTTTATACTAACCTTATTTCCTCGCATCCCTGTCGTGCCCTAATACACCATCGTGTCTTTAATGTCCCTTATAAAAATACTAATGCTAGGCCTTAGCGATGCAAAATAGAAAAAAAAATGTACGCCAATCAATACTTCAGGAAAGGAGGAAGTGACGTCATTGCAAACCGCAATCGTTAAAGCCGCTATTGGGGATGTTTCCTAGAAAAGTGCTGACATTGCCCTCCATTACCTATAATATCCATTTTGGTAAATTGTGCTAAAGAGCAGACAGCGCGAGTGGTGCTTACCCAATGATAAAGTGTAGTTTACAAGAATAATCCTCCCAGGCACTTAATGGGCAGCCCCAACATTGAGGTGCCTATCTTCATAAAGGAATTCCAGCAAGACCAGTGACGCAACGAATGACGTCACAACGGTTGTGTTAAATCTCTTGATTGATGACTAAACCTTGAACATCGGTTCACTCCATGAGCGGATTGTGGAAGGGCAATATTAAAACACGTTATTGAGGATCTCTTCGAGGCAATAAAACACTGGCATTCAACCGGGGGTCATATTACGATGATTTTTGGTAACGGAAACATCCTTCACCGCACGTGTCGTCGATATTTGTGCGGGCTCATGACGCTGTCCGTGTTTCCTTTTGTTTGCCAGGACCTCTGCAGGCTATTTAATAAACAAAAGCACGTTTACTAGATCGCTGGCACTGGTTCGCCATCTCGCTTGCGTACGGAACTATGAAAACAGCGGGTCTTCAATGAACCTTTGACATTTTTGGTATTAGTGAACTAGTTTTCGTATATTGGAGTCATGCCACGGCCTGCCATGAAAGCTGCTGATTGTAATAAGGATGTCGCGCAATGAAGACAAGATAAAGGCGATGAATGGCTTAGGAAAAACAAAACTGTTACTACTAATATCGGTAGTTGCTAAAACGGTAGACAGAGAGCGAGAGAGAACAAAAAGGAATAGTGATAGATAGAAAGCAGATAAAAACAAAGAAGAAAAAACCAAAAAAACACACAGAAAAGCTGAGAAAAACCAAAGAGGGAAAAGCAGAACACATAAGAACAAATTTTAAAAAAATAAGAAAAGAGAAAGCTAATATATAAAAATAGAGGAAAAACAGGATAAGAATAATTGCGCAAAAAAACAGAAAAATGTACAGAAAATAGAAGAAAAGATATACAGAACAATGCAGAAAAAGAGAGAAAGATAGAAACGAAAAAATTATAAAAAAGAGAAAACAACAGAAGGAAGGAAACCATGTAGAAAAACATGAAAAAGCAGAAAGAAGAAAACCCTCGTAGAAAACATAAAGAAGGAACCACAAAAAACAGAAAAAGTAACTGAAAGAAGTCAACCATATGAGAAAACAAACAAAAAAGAAAGAATGAAACCATATAGAAAAACAGACAGAAGGAAACTAAGTTGAAAAAATAGAAACAAAAAGCAAAGAAGAAACAAACAATAAAGAAAAAAACAGAACAATTAACTGAAAGAAGAAAACCATATAGGAGAACAGACAAAAAGAAAGAATGAAACCATGTAGAAAACGGAAAGAAGGAAATCACATAAAAGGCATTGAATAAAAGAAAGAAAGAAACATAATAGAACAGGGGTCGGGATGCTGGTTTGAGCGAAGAGTCAAACCAGCAAAAAACGTAAAAAAATGCAAAATTTTGGGATCTGCAACAAATTATACCACGATTATTCAAAAAGAATTAAACAATGAAACGGAGGTTAATCGCTATTTTCTATTTTTATTGGTTTTTTTTTTTTAGCTTAATAATATTAAAGATTGAAAGAAAATATTTGATTTTTATGTTATCCAACATACACAATGAGAGCCGCAGTTCTGAGGCAGTATTTCCTGATAGAAAACAAAAAAAAAAAAAAAAAAAAGAGAGAGAGAGAGAAAGTGATATATGGATGAAGAAAGAACAATGCGAGAGAAGGCCGTTTACAACAGAACACAAAATTTTAAAGTATCAACTATCATCATGGTAACAGAAAACTGTTGGTGGACACATTTGGTCATCAGCGCTGTTGGCGAATAGATTGATTCTGAAAATAGGGACAATTCAGACCGCCAGAGAGTATTTTGGTGTACTGAAAATCTCACATAACGCAAATATGGCACAACAAATACAACAACGTCTTCCCCAAGACACTGACGAAGACGATACTACCACCTGCGCTGTAAATGTTGACCGACAACAGAAAATGAGTTGCATAATGGCTTGGCATATTGTTGTACTGGACTTTCTTCAAGCCTTCCAACTTTCAATGAATATAAAAGAATAAACTGTAGTGGTCTGTCTCTGGAATCTTCTGTTAGGCCTTCCTACTATGTCCACATTCCTCGGGACATTTATTACTTCTTTTTTTGTTGTGGACAGCAGAGTTTTTCTTAATGTACAGGCAAATACCACTTTTTACAAAACGGTTTGCATTCTGTCTGACACAATGTTATAAAAGCAATGTATTTGGTTGTAGCAAACGTCCTCGTTTTCAATGTTCTTATTAGATTTGTGTAATTTAATCAGTGGATCACGACCACCGGTGGAAATAGAGTTCAGAGACTTCGGAATTTTTCCAAAAATTCGATTCAAAGAACCTTAGAACACGGAGCATCAGAAATTTTAATTCAGTCGCATCAGGGAGGCAACATAAACAAAATGGCTTGAATTTCCCCTCCTCTCCCAAAACTTGCTGCAGATCGACACTAAGCATTCCAACAAAATATTTTTACTCTTCTCACAAAATGGATTACATCATAAAATGTTATGCTTAATATACATTGGTCAAAAATATACGAACCTGCATTCAGTTTCGAATCGGGATCACATTTGTTTCGAATAACAGCAAATGTGCGGCAGAGGATTTTATAAGGTGTTTTAGTGAGTTTTGGTCTAATTGTAACTACTAGAAAAAACTTGAAAAAAGAGGGCTTCGTTGCCGAATATCTTTCTCCAGCCATATTCCACACATTATCAACAGGATTGAGATCAGTGAATGTGGAGGCCAGGAAAAATGATGGATATCCGTGTCATGTTCTCCGAACTGTTCTTGAAAGATTCTGGCACGATGCATTGTTATACTGTCATCCAAAGAGTGGCAATTACCTTCGGAATAAAATTGTAATACTGCAGGGTGTAGTAGATTTGATACAAAATTCAGGTACTTCCTGGATGACATCCGACCTTCCACCGACATCAATGTGCCCTGTTCGTGTCAACAAAACATTCCCCATACCATGATACCACATCCAGATACTTGGGTTGTCTTAACAAGACAAGCAGGGTCCATCACTTCGTGAGGGTCTCAGCACACTCTCTGCCTACCATCAGTGCAAAACAAAGTGTATCGTGGTTCGTCTGACCACATGAATTTCATCCGTGTTCCACTGTCCAAATCACGACGTACTCGACACCACTGCAAGCAAGCAGATTTTTCCGTTTTTTTTTTTTTTTTTGTTTTGTTTTGTTTTTTTTCTGAAACAAGTGGCTCCCGAATACGCAGGCAACTGCCATACCCAATTTCTTCAATTTCCTTGCGCACCTGAACCCAACCTAGCCCAGAACTGGGCTAGGTTGGGTTCAGATGTTATTTGCTGCACACTGTATGTCCTATATTTCCGTACTCTCCTCCTTAGAAATATAACGGCTCGCTCTTGAAGTATTGTTTTTATGGCACATTTACGCCTTTGAGATGTGGAAAATCGCTTGCTTTCCAATCATTAAAATCCGTTGAGATGCCTTTGAGAAACCAGTTATGTCGTTCATTTCTTGAATCGTGGCTCCTGCTAAACATGCCCACGATAAGACCTTTTTGGAAGTCTGAAAGATCACGCGTTTTCCCCATTCTAGCTTCAGATTACTGCACTCAGCCTGTGCAGTCTTTATTTATACTCAACAAGCATCACCCCATGTCAGTTTTCTTTGGATCTATTTGCATTTTTTTTTTATTTCTTTGGATCTATTTGCATTTTTCTCCATTTCTTTTGATCTATTCGCATTTATTTGCATTTCTTCTGTCGGTGACTGTCTTAATACAAAGGTTTGTATTTTTCTGGTCAGTGTGTGTATCGGCTAATGTACATAATCTACAATATCTGATCACCTCTAAAAATTAGGAATTAACACTGAACAATAAAAATGCTGCTTCACCAGATGCACATCACATGGAGGTCTGACGTTATGATCTGCCGTGTTTGTTAAAGCAACGGAAGACCGGTTCCATATCCTGTGGGGATCCAAAGTTTGTAGTAATTATTTATCGGTAAGTAAATACACTAATCAATTTTATCATTTAGTTAAAAAAAGATCTGTTTAATGTGCTATGCTTAGAGCGATCACAAAAATAGACACCATAAGATGATTATACAATGCGTAAGTGCTCGTATTCCTAGTTCAGTTACAATAATCAGAATCATTCTGTTGAGATTGATTCCCGTCTGGGATATATTTACATTATATTGGCAAAAGTAACCGGTGACCTTCATGTTTCGAAGAACCTTTAATTGATACAATCATAAGATGTCGATCCACCATTTTCTTTTCGGTAGACTCCGAATCAATTTTTCATTACAAGAAGATGGTCTTTGGGCTCATTCCTCCATCAACACAGTGATCAATTTGGCTGTTGACTGCGATTGTATTGGCCTAGCCCGAAACCGACCTTCAAGTTCATCGCAAAAGTGTTCAATGTCTTAAGGTCAATGGACAAGCCAATGAAGTTTTCACATGTCTTGAGATTAAGTCACTACGGGCTGTGTGGTAGGATATGGTTTACTGATACGTTAAAACAGAAAAGAACCCCCATGCTGCTGCTGCTGTCACAGTGTAGAAAGAGCGGAATTTCCCAGAATATCAATGTATCGCACGGTATTCATTTTTCTGAAACGATGACCAATGATTCAAACTGAAACCACGAGAAACAACTCCAGACGGTGACAGTACCACCGACAAATTCAACTGGGATGGCACATGGTAAATAACGCTCTTCGAACATCCGGCAGACCCAAACCAGGCCCTCAGAGCAAAAACCGTATTATGGAGTGATAAATGATGTGTCGCTCCAAAACAAAGCTTTTCAACGTTCCAAGAACCAATTACAATAGGATTGTGCAAGTCGACGCCTTTCACTGCGTGGTGCGATGTTTGGTCTATACCGCAACTGTTCCCTAAAATTGGATACTATATAGGTCCCTAAGTATCATTCTTGTACTAATATCAGTTCCTGGAATCACTCTGGACTCCTGGTTGACAGTATTCGATGAGGACTGACGGAATCTATGTACCATTCTTCTGCCCGACTACCATTCTCTTTCCGTCATTTTCTGGTCTTCCTATACTTTTCCCGACTGTAGTTTTCCCATGGAGTTTTGCGTTTCGTTGCAGCTTGCTGCAACGGCACAAACAGTTTGATTGCTAATATGGGACACTATGGTGACTCCCCGTTGGAAATTATTAAGCTCAACGCCTCTATCCATCTATTGTATTTCGTTGATTCCTGCATGGACGCAGTTACTTTTACAGTTATTCCTGACAGGTACTGTCTGGATACTTTTGAAAATACAATATATTTATTTCATTTATGGTTTTTGCTTCCAGTTTGGTCTTTTAAGAAACAAGTGTCGTCACCGAGAGTGGACGCAGAGGCTCGGACCTTGGGTGGCGTCAGAGCTCAGCAATCCAAAATCTGGTGAGAGGTAATTTTCAAAACAATCCGATTTTCTGAATGTCGAGGACTTCAAAAGATAATTGTTGCTGAGTTTCAATTCCATTTGGTTTCCTTGATCTAATTTGGTTGTTATCCACATTGAAAAAGAATCGCTGGTGTTCACTTCGAAATGTGTCTCTCTGCGTTTTTTTAATGTGGAATAAGTATTTTAAAAATTTTCCAGAGATAGCGTGATTTAGTTTCCGTAGCTGGTGGCATCTACTTATAAATAATCCATTGAGAACATAATCGTTGCATCAAATCCAGATACTTTTAAGAATTTGCATAGTATACATTCTGGATTTTTCAGGAAGCGATTTAAGGCAACTCGAGATTAGTCTTGGTTGGTGAACGAGGATTTTTTTCAATTGAAAAACAAAAAAGGAATTGCAAAGTTGAAGAAACGAAATCTTTGCAACCGCCGAACTGCCAAAAAAAGGGTGTTTTTGACGTCACTTACTCACGTGACCAAGCGAGTGAACAGCTGTCCGATTGTTTGGTTCCACTCTTACCTTAGGCGGGCGAACAAACTGGCGCGAGCTTCTGTCGTCATCCAAGCACGTAATGGCCTGTCTGAGAAGCATCTCTGTTGCTAAAAATAGCTCATCCGGGGCAGCGCGCGATCGTTCGATTGTTCCTGAACTTGATAAACACGTGAAAGCGGGCATACTGTAACTCCCAGCTACTCGCTGACGTTTTGTATATGCGCTGTGCAAACAATCATTGGATGATGCCTTCTGCAAACAGCGCTGAGAGGGAAGAGTATAATTGAGGTTTTTGTGATAGAAACGGTGTTTGCTTTATGCAAATAGCCAGCCAATCAATGGACGTAGTGACAACTGCTTCCTGCTACCATAGAGAAATTGCAAGAAATCCCGAGAGGAATCCACGCGGGTGATTACCTACAGAATGCCATTCTTGAAAAGTGCGGCTCGAAATAATCAAAAAATAAAATAAAATAAAAGTTTGGATTTGCGCAGATTCCACAAAGTTCCCTCTAAGGAGTTTTCTGACGATGTTGGGAACTGTTTCATTCAACACGACTAATTACTGAAGTGTTAGAATTGATCGAACGTAACCACATTTGATCCCAGCTGGGCTCTCCATAAAATACCATGCGATTACGTCATAGTACCTGAATGCATTATTAGAAATGAAACGCCAAATGTCATGTACACTACTTTACCAAAATACTAGCGAAGTGGATACCCGATTTTACCTATAGGGATTACCCCTAGCCTCGACGTTATCATGAATGCTGTACCATGCGAAGAGCAGATGATATTAGGTGCCAGCGCTCATGCAGTGAAAGCATCCCAAGAGCAGAAAATGAAGTGATAACTCAATCAAGATCTGGACCGTTCCAAGCGCTCGAAGGTTTTTATTATAAGAAAGTAAATCCCCCTTCACCCTTCAGGCTTGTCCCCATGCGTGCTTCCTCGTCCGTTTGAATAGCCCTGATGAAGACCATGGGTTAAGCAAAGGGTGCTTCTGAAGAAGATGCTGCACGATTAGAATTGATAACTTAATTCCCGGAATGTAAAAAATTCACGGGGCAATGGCGAATAAAATCACATTTAATTAGGACATGCTGTGCTATATTCATATCAACCAGTATTCCACGCTGTGAGCTAACAAGTTTTCATAAGCCTTTCCTGTGTCAGAGGAACAAACAAATCTCAGTACCAAGTATTCATGATGTTCTTCCAATGAAATTAAGCAATGAAAAGACGAATTACACGAACTGAAATGAAAACTACAAATTTACACAACAGTAAAACATAGGGGTCAGTTGATTGTTCAAATGAAACAACTTTTGGAACAGGCTTCAGTGATGCACCCGGTGTATCAAAAACCTAAACACTTGCAACTTTGAGAGATCAGTCCCATCGTGTCACCAAGTGACACATCATTGGCATAGAACTCCTGTGCCAATGATATCTCTTGCTTGGTGACAAGGTGATAGTCAGGGTCAGGGCCTTCCCATCTGTACGGCTAAGTGGATGTCAAGCGCTATGTTATTTGGCTTTGTCGCGAAGCAAGACCATGCCAAACACACGTTAACCACCCAGCCAATTTTCTTTTATGGCCTGCAGTAATTACTCCACTGTTTCGCTGTAGCGATGGGCATTGACCATGACACTATGAAATAATCAGTTTATCAGTAGCAGTCGGTGCTGACCAAAAAATAATGCAAACTTCGCCTCCTCTGCACTGGGTATGGTGCGATTCCTTTCTGGCGAAGGAAAGAGGAAGTTAGTCCCGGGGGACCGTTGTCCATGTGTGAAACTTTTACGCAATAAAGGCTTACTGGTTCACCTTCTGTACTCGAATGTTGAATTACCGCATGCTTGTAATATTTAAACTTGTCCATGCTGTGAACATTTTCTTGTTCACAGTTTGGTGCTGAGAATCCCTCTGAATACCCAATACCTGTATTTACACATTGCTCCTAGAGAGGCGTCGTTGAGGTAAGCACAAAGTTAACAACTCTTCGCAACTGTTCACTGCAAATATCTGTTGGCGCTTCCTTGGTCCTCACAATCCCAGGATTTGAACTATATCGAGAATCCATTAGATCATTTAAAACAGTATCAGTAAGACCAAACGATGAAAGGAATAATTTTTTTCTGCTAACAAAATAAATAAATAAATCCGAATATTCATATTATTTCCAATTCCACGTGGTAACCATACAGTTGGTGGAACTAGTGGGAATGAAAATAGTATGAACATTTAAGGCAACTTATTCCAATGATAACCTGCGGCACATAGTTGAAATTCATGAGATCCAATCTCTGTCATTCCTCGTGATTTTGTTTGTGTCCCCTGGATCTCGCCTTACCTGTAAAGGAAAACAGACCTTCGTCATTCGTTATACGCAACTCCTTCAGCACTTTATACACATCAATCGGATATCCGTTAGATGCCCGGTTGTCAAACTTTCCAGTCCATAACTTCTAAGTTTTTTCAGATGAGCATCGATTTGTACTCACAAATATCGTCTCCCTTCTCTGAACCCTCTCCAGAAGTTCTGTATCTATTTTTAGGTGCGGTCTCCTGATCCGAATAGAATATTCCAAATGCGGTCTAACCATCGTCTTGTATAGAGGTATAAGGACGACCGTCCCTCTACCAGCAACAGGGCTGTAAATCATGGACATGGGCCTTTCTCGCGGCTTGTTTACAATGCACGGAAAATTTCGTGTCTGATTAAGTCATAACACCTAAGTCATTTTCGACCTGAATCACTCTTAGCTCCTCTCCCCCGAGCTTATACGTGGCGCCAATATTTCCGTTCCCCAAATGTATAAGGTTATATTTAGAACCATTGAACTTTAATAATAGCTACTATTTCTGGGATCATATATGCAATCAGTCCAAGTGTTTTTGAAGCAACATGGACTAGCCCTTCCGATCTTTATATCACTTATAATTGCTCTATGTACTCTTCAATTGTACAAGGATGGACAAAATAATGGAAACACCTGTGATACGAGTTACAGGTATGAATTAATGTGGTGTTGGGTCACCCTTTGCTTTTAAAACAGCTTGTATTCTACGTGGAATAGATTCAAATAAATCTTGAACTGTCTTAAAAGGAATATTGGACCATTCTTCATGGAAGAACGTTTCAAGTTCCTTGAGTGATGAAGATGGAAGAAATCTAATTTTCACTCTCCTCTCCAAAAATGTCCACAGTGGCCCAAAAACGTTTAAATCTGATGATTGTGTTGACCAGGAGAGGTGCTTAGCTTCGGTTTCATGTTCATTTAACCAACCAAGATTGGGTACATCTGGCTGTGTGTATTGGAGCATCATCCTGAAACATAGAATCGTTTGTGGGAAACAACGTTCGCGCCATAGGATGAACCGGTAGCAGAAAATATCAAGGTAATCAGCGGCAGTAATTCACCCATTCCGGATGATGACAGGACCAAAAGAATACCAAACTATTGATGTTCAAACCTTTGTTGATCTTCCTCCTTGTTTGACAGTTGGTACATGACAGTCGGTTGATGCGCTTTATTTGCCTTTTGCCAAAGCAAATAATTCCTGATGTTGGAAAAAGTGTGAATGAGAATATGTCTGAAAATATTACTTGTTCCCAATCATCAAGTGTGTCCAGTTTTTTTTTTCTTCTTACAACATTGCATCCTCTTTCTAGCATTACTATCAATCACAAGTGGCTTGATATTGGCGACTCTGCAATAAATTTCAGAATTATGAAGTTTCCGAATATTTTTGATATAAACCGGATTTCTGAGACGCACATGAAGTTCTGCAGTTATTTTTGAGGCAGTAGTTTTATGTTTTCGGACTACAGTCCCTTTCAGTCTCCGGGGTCTCTTTCAGTCAGCTTCGATTTTCTGTCACAGTTAGTCCTATCACATTTTGTTTTTCCATACTTGGTGAATATAACCTTACTTTCGATACAATTTACCTATTTTTTTTATTATTATTATCTTTATTTTTTTTCGGCCTTTTTACTCTTGTGCAGGGGCCGATCCTTTTGCTGGTACTACTGATTGGGCTTCAATGGTACAGGAATGCTAGCAGCCAATAGGACTTTCACAACTGTCTGTGGTTGCGGGATTTAGTCCACAAGGAACAGCACGTGCACATAGTTGTGGACCGCCTCCTCGTGGCGTGAATGTGGAGTCCTGGAAAGTAGCAGCCTTCTTGGTGATCACTGCTTCCCAGTAGTAAAGTAAAGTGGACCTGAAACAACACACACACCACAAACATAGCACTACACTAATTTCTGGCCATTTTAGAGAGTTTTTTATATCATATCATAAGATACAACGCATGTCTACATTTCGATACAGTTGCTCTGGATACATTAATCAAATGAGCAGTTTTATTCAACGACGCCCCTGCTAAACGTGCACTAACAATTTGACCACTTTGGAAATCAGACAGGCCTGTCATTTTTTTTCCATGCCTTTTTAATTAAACAACAACTCTAAACATTATCTCTAAATAAACATAAAACTTTATCGTTTTTCCTTCACAGTACTAACTGCAAGAAACAAAAAAAAAAATCATCGCTGCATGTTCATAATATACACCCATTACAAAAACTACTACTTTCATTCATTTCCTTTTTATTATAAATGAATAGGCGCATTATAGCCAAAGTAGCTTATGCGCCATGAAATCCCCACAACAACAACAACAACAACAACTACTTTCATATCAGCTGTTTCCATTATTTTGTCCACCACCCGGACAGCTACCTGTACACTCTCTGACACTACAGGCTGCGCATGGAGTTGATATACACGGATTTTAATAATAATAATAAACATCACCGCGGGTGATCACCCAGACGCAGTACACTCATAGGCACTACCAGGTTGCAAAGATAATACATCAGAAGCTAGCGAAAAAATACCAGTTGATTAAAGAAAGTATATTGCATTACAAGTGTAAACCTCAGACCCCAACTCACAGACTATACTGAGACCATGGCATGTTAACGGACAAGACCATCCTGCGCAACAGACCGTACTCAACACCGAACAGGAAGTACTCAGACCTAAGCCAGGCAGGTACTTTACCCACTCGGCTAGCCCGGTCGGCTCTCGTTAATATCGTTGCTATAAATTGAAAATTAGAGGAAACGCAACACGGATCCCAGAAGGAACCCGCTTGTTGCACTTGTTATACATTAGCCATTTATGATACCCCTTCATCTCTTATCTTTTAACCAATCCGCAATCCAGCGTTTGATCCTACCTGTAATCCCAATTTATTCCAGTTTATATAAGAGCCTTTCCTCCAGATCGCATCGAAACATCGAAAACCTTACTGACGTTTAGATATACAATATCAAAATTGTTTCTTTTATCCAACGGGTTAATCACCTCATCATAGTAATTTACCAGATTTGGAAAGGCATATCCCTCCCTTAACGAAGCCATGCTGGAATCTCTTCAGGATAGCATTCTCGTTGAGATGTTTCTGAATCCACCCTTAACTACAACCTACAGGCTTCATGATCTCCCCTAGCACAGAGGTCAAGCTCACTGGATTATGGTTATTCCGTTCCTCTTTAGCACCACCTTTGTAGATTGAGAAGATTTCAGCGCTTCTCAAATTCAAGGGACCTGCACGAAGGCTAATGATTTTCTTCTTAACGTTCCCAGCGGTTTGATGCATTTACATGCAGCCAGTATAATTATTAGTGAACAAATGTCATCACCTCCTGGAGTTTTTGTCTCCTTTAACTTCAGTAACTCTTTTAATAAAACGCTTCTCTGGGACAATTATTCCTGCAATGTACCTTTTCCACGTTTGTGGCTTCCAGGATAGCATTTTGATTGCTGACTAGGGATGGATATAACTTTTCTATACCTGATTAAATAAATAAATAAGAATAAGAATTTTAGTGCATAGGTATGGGTCCTGTTGACGTAATTGCTTCAGTCAGATGGTATTTACCATCAGTTGAAATATTTTCACAATAAGGAAGAACGTCAGGGAACCAGTATTTTCTTCACCATTATTCGACTCCTTAAGTGGTCTGATTCCTTAACATTTCACAGAGATTCGAGCTGGCTTTCGACTGAAAAACATCGTTGAGAAGTATCTGATCAAATCATCTGCTATTTCTCTGGACTTTCTATGGTCCATCCATTGCAATCAATCAACTTAAGGGACTCTCTTGATCAACTGTTCTTCTTTGTATTCACATATGAGAACTCCCTATCTCTGTTGTTTGCTTTCTTTACTAGTGCTTTCTAGTACGCAGCTTTCCAGTCTTATTCCATCAGTTTTAAGACAGGCAAAATAATGCTCATACAAGTCGCAATTAAGCGATAACCTGTATCCTTTCCGTGTTTGTTTAGTTTGTTCAATTAAACACTTATCCTCATCATTCATCCATTTTGTCATCTTCCGTTTACGGGAACTTGACCACTTTTGCGAATAAGTTTGTGGTTTCCAGGATAAAGTGCTCGAATATTTCCCATAGCATATTTCTACCTGACACCATACAGGAGTCTTTCCAGTTAATCGAGCCCAAGAAATATCCCATTCCGTTACAGTGCCTTTTTTTTAAATTGAAGCCCTCTCCGTTACCTTCACCACATAAGTTTCTTTTGATAGAACCCATTTAATGATATTGTGGTCAGTGCATACTAACTGTCAGCTCACTGTGAAGTTGTCACTGACAACAGCCAAAATGGTTAAGTTTCTCCGTGACTGGCTCAACAGAGGTCGAAATGCCGGCCAAAGGTCACACGTGGGACAACCAGGTGTGGTCGACGCCCAATGTGAACGCCATGTACACAGTAAAACCAATATCCACATGGAGTTAGTATTACAAGTCAAGCGGCACCGGAATTCCCCCCGACTCCGTGTTGCGTACTTTGTGTCGCAGAACAAACTCTGTCAAGGCCAGATAGTGTGTGCTATTTTGTGTGGTCTGCGTAGTGTTGTGTTGTTGGTATGTTGTTCATCTGGTCTCTTTGCCGTGGGGCTCTTGGAAAACCAAGGTCCCCCGTTGTCCGTCCACTACTCCAAGGAGGTGGACCAGAAAGTAGGGTGTAAGGTCGCTGGGACGAACCTTGGAGTCGCCTGAGCTTTCCAGGGAAGATCCTCTAAAAAAATAGTTTTTATTAGAAAAGAGCGCGGTGATAATTATCGCTGCACCCTTAGTTATAAGTTATGGAGTATAGGTGGAAGCAAAAAAGATGGATGATAGGAAGGCTTCCACCAAGAAGTTAAAGGGATAGAAGGGCACCCCTGCGGAGGATTCCACCTACCACAGGGATACTAAACTAGAGCAGCAAAAGCATTTAGGGTGTTTGGGCACACCAGGCTTTACTTTTACAATTTACTCTTACATTTGCCCAGCTCGCACTTACATTTGTTTGGCCATTGCACACTTTACACACACGGCCAAGACATTCATACCACAGTTACCAGAGGTGGTGTTATAGTTTGGGGACTGTTTTCGTATCATGCCCTGATTCCTCTGATCCCCGTTAATCAACAGCTCAATGGGAAAGTTCAAATTAGTTTAATTTGTTTACAATACACCTGACATTACTGTATCGACAAGTTGAGTTTCTTCCTTTATTGCTATTGACAACTCTGCTGCCCCCTTATGGTTACTTAAAAACGTTTTTTCCTTAGGAAACCCAAACAGTATATCTCTACAATATTTTGGTAAGGTAATGTACATGCACTTCATGAGAAAATTTCTATTTTGTATTAATGCCGTATCGTCATTAACAAACTAATAAGTCAATCTAATCATAGAACATAAAATTCCTTTGTAACAATTATGTATGGGGAGATTTTATGCCCCTTACGAAATGAATGCTGAGATTTGGGAGACTCCCTCGTGACCAGCCTCTACTTTATCAATGAAGCCAACGGAGTACGCGAGATAAAACTTCATTCTGCATATCAAATGTTCAAGGTAAAGTTATTGATTGAGCAAACATCAAGTTTCGTTCCAAACAGGGTAGTCCCACGGGTGCGCAGAAACGAATAAAGAAAATCCGCGTCGTCTTTGGAAGATATTTTCTGAATAAAGTTTTGCCATTTAAAAGATCGATACACGCATTGATTTTCACTTGGCAAGCAAGCAGATTGAATTCGGGAGCTTCAATAAAGAATAGAAGATATATTTTGTGTTCCTTGTTCCATTATTGATCAATTTGCCTGATATACGGTTTCCGATATAGAAAATAAGGCGAACTTTTAAGGAAAGGCAATATTTTGTATAAAATTATTTAGTAGGCTGTCTCGGGCGAGAGTAGCGTGGTTTTTGTCCAAAAAAACTCGTGATTTAGTAGAGCAAACAGGCAACTCGACCATACAACACACGCAGTTTACAGACATAATATTTACAGCGCAATGGTCTAAGTTACTGATGCGGCTACAACCCAACAACAACAACAACAGATATTCTTCGGATAGAGGTGTGCTCACATATCCGGATTTGAATCTAACTGAGCAAGTTTGCGATGGTATTCTTTAAGGAGATGAACTGGGATACGTTGGCTTCCTCCTAAGACATATTGTTCAAGACCATACGCTAAGATTTGTAGTTTTAGAGTAATGGGATTTATCCACAATAATTGCTTTGAAAAGCAAGCGGTTTTGTTGTGAGAGCAATTTGGCAGTCGGTGGTGATAACACTGCTCATTAAACCCATGAATTATACCAGGGCTAACCCCCTTCGTTTTAGAGGAGGAAGCCCTGCATAATTAGTTCATGATATATGATCATAATTCACGAAAATAGGTACATATTTCTTTTCAACTGAATATAATCGAATAGTTCGACAAAATTCGACCACAAAATATTTGCAAAGTCCACAAGCGAATATTTTCCTTGATATCTCTGAATT
Source organism: Mastigoproctus giganteus (assembly GCF_048544385.1). NCBI lineage: Eukaryota > Metazoa > Arthropoda > Arachnida > Uropygi > Thelyphonidae > Mastigoproctus > Mastigoproctus giganteus. Next base: position 43,244,888 of record NC_143577.1, read on the forward strand.
TATGGTTTTAACTTTAATTTTTGAACACCATTTCTTGTTTACAAGTGAAAGAAACATTTTATTAAAAATTTCAACTCTAAAATAATTCCAAAAACATTCAAAAGTGTTCATCAAAGCGATTGAGATTTTTACTTATAGGCTACCAATATACAAAGGCGAATATTTGACTAATAAATACATAAATTGGATAGTTACTGTAATATATTTAGTATAATTAGTGTGTGTTAAAAATAGATCCACCCGACAACGCCCATAAGTCTCGTAGATAATTATTAAGTCCAATGGGAAATAACTCTAATAGCTGGAGATACTTTGGAGTTATTTTAAGACTGTTTTGTATTTATGCATATACGGTATGATGTTGGTTAACTTAAAGCCATTAAATTATACGTTCCGAATGCAATGCTTGTTTTGCGTGTGAGATCTCTTCCTCCTTGATAAGTTAAGTCTAATTCATCGAAAATTTCTGGAGCTCGTATGATTTAAAAGGGGAAACGATCTATTTTGAGTCTTACGCTTATCTCAAGAGTCGCTTTTAATTAATGCCATTCTTACTGCAATAAGTGTCTCTTCTGAACGCGGCAACTAATCCGGACTGTGATGACACCAACACGGACGATACTTCTCCCACCCAGCTGACTTCTAGAGTGCTTAATTCGAGGAGGATTTAAAAGCACCTTCTTAGCAACACCACAATATGTGCAAATACGAAAAAGTGTCAGATTTGCACCAACGAAATGGATCCAATTAATTAGACGCATTGGCCCCGAGACCTTTAAATGTCATCTTCGTGTACACGAAGTCATTTAAAACACAAGCACTCCACAAACATCTGCACTGGTAACCAAATCGATACAAATAAGGCCTTTCGTCTTTTCAACCTGTACTAAACGTTAGCTGCTGGTTAGGTTGGCTTATAATTTGAAATGGCAGAGGTCCAGCAAAATATAAATAACAGAGGAAATGTTCGTGGGAGAAGACTGCAGGAAGAACGAACGCCACAAAGGTCGATGCGAAATGAAAAACACGGGATTAGCATCGCTTGACTGCCCACTCTATTGAAAAGGAGTACCATGGAAAACGTGAAAAATATCTGTTGCTAGCCGTGCTATGATAGTAAAGGAAATCGAAGGACCTGTGTGTGTGCGTGCTCCAGTTTCAGCTTCACCTCTATAATTATTAAGAGAAAACGTGGCTGTACAGGGTACGTCAAAAGTAGCTCACAACTTTAAAACGTTCGAAAATGTGCTTATTTTTTTAAAAATTAAATGTTTGTAAATATGTTTTTAAAAGCAATACATCGTCTTTAATTATTTATCTAAATCTTCATTAAATTTATTCCTACTACCCACTTCCACAGACTCAGACAGATCAGAATCAAAATTGTTCCAACAGTCAATTACTTTGGTTGAAAGCAAATTCTGAACAACCTTTTTTGTTTTAAATTTAAATTCGTGTTCTCTTAAGTGAGTCATCCAAGAAGGAATAAGGACGTTATCGGCATTTAGTTTACTCAATCCATTTAAAACCTTAAACACTTCAATCAGGTTTCCTAGCAAGTATCTAATTTCCAGACGCTGCAATTTATAGAACTCAAGTCTTTTTCATTAAAATATAAATTAAATGTGTTGTGATCATATTGATTTACAAAATTACAACACTTGTTATTATCGCGTTAAAGAAATTGTTGTAGACTGTAATAGATAATATTGAAGAGATGTCAACTGCTATAAGCCGCAAAAAATTAAAAATCAAAGTACCAAATAAAAATGAATACTATTAAAAATGCGAAAAAGATAAGCAGGGGCTTATTCACTCAAGCAAAAAGACTTGGGTGAATAAGCCCCTGCTGTATAGTGTCTAATTTTGTAAATAATTATAAAAGGTTTTTGGCAACTGAATCCCTTTTTACCCATGACTAATTTTGTTGATCTTCTCTGCATCCAGTCTAACAGATCACATCCTTTCTAAAATGGGGCTTCCAAACCTGTATGTAATACTCAATGTGCGGCCTAACCGTTGCATTATACAACGGGACAATCACCTCCTTATTCCTTCCAGAAACTTTCTATATGTTATTGATAAAACCTTATTGGCTATCCTAGCAGCTTATCTGCACTGTCCAAAGAACATCACGTGTGACTACCAACCATACAACTGACTTATTCTGGATTACTGCTACCCATACGCAGTTCCCTGCATTTATCAATGTTAAACTTCAGTTGCTACTTCTCAACCCATCTACTAATTTATCTAAATCTTGCTGGAACAGCATACCATGATTACTACCATTAATTACCATGCTAACTTTAGTATCACCTTCAAACTTGGACATTAACTTGATATTCCTTCCTCAGTAGCATTAATAAATATTGAAAACAACAAAGGATCCAGCACTAAACCGTGGGGATCACCACTAATATCATTAGTCCAAGAAGAGCAGTGTGTATTTATAACCACCATCTGTCTTCTACCCCTCAACTGTCCCTTTATCTATAGCCATAACTTATCCTTAATGCCATTCTGCTCCATTTTTGTACAGCAGTCTTTCACGTGGAACACTATCAAAAGCTGAAGTCTAATGAAGTCGAAGTATATGAAGTCAAAATTATTTTCTGCATCCACGTCCTTTGTGACTACCTCATAGTAGCTAATCAGATTGGTCAGACGATCTCTCCTTAAGAAATTCGTGATGCTATTGCAGTGCAACTGAGCTCCCGTTAAGATGATTCTGCATTACTTCTTTAACCACCGACTCCATTATTTACCTTGGCACAGAAACGGCGACATGCACACACACACACACACACACACAACGAGTTTCACTCAAAGTCCAAAAAAGCAGAATATCAGGCCAACACAGAACTTGGCGTGCTGCAAAAATAGTATGGACAGAGTTGCATTAGCCGTTGAATCCGAAAACCGTACAAGATGCAGATGGTACAAGCCATTATGGATGACGACAAGATTAGACACCAGTAATTTAGTGTGGACATGTTTACTAAGATGCCAGAAGATGAAAATCCCAACATGGTTTTGGAACCAGTCCAGGACATCCCCAAATTTAATGTGTTTTGTTCTAAGTGTTGCAGAAAGGTGTACAGTGTGCGGTGTACATAGAAAGAGTAATCACCCTCTGGTGTATCGAAACCTATATATATAAATTCCTTTATTGCCAGTTCAGAAAATATTATTAATAAAAATTATGAATAATATTTTATAAATTACATCTATGGAAAAATGCAATAATTTATTAAATTTAAAAGGTGGGGAACATTGCGTAAAACAATATATTTTCTTTCATAATATGATAATTTCAAACTCCTACTCAAGAATGACGTGATGCGTGACACGGAAATTTCAATCAGACAGTGCGCCTGGCAACTAGCAATCGATCTATTTGAAACACAACAAAAATATTTTACATGGCAATCAAGATTATTTTGGTCTTGAACTATTTAAAACTTAAACTTACAGGGGAAAAGTCTATAACGCCACACAAGAAGCAAAAATGAGTGTTATCTTATTTAGACCAAATACCCTATCTATATAATTCTTTGATTGATCTGTTAGGCTCGCTCCGTAAGTTTATGGAAGTTTTCGACTGCTTTTATCAAACAGCCTGCTATATTTGTAAATCCATCACCTTATTCACCAGACCCTAGTTTCGTATATATCCTCGATGACAGCGTTTTTATTAACGGAATGAAATATCACAGCGGGGAGATGGGAAATCCGCAGTCTCGAATAGCATCTGTACCACCAGTTATCTAAATGTACACCGGTGTGTATTCAATCTTCTCTTCCCGTAGAAATTGAAATATGTTTCGAGCGTTATCAGAGCCAATATTGAACCTATTGCAGTTTGATGGATATTTCGTGGTTCTCTGGAAAATGAAACTCCCCCAAGAATCCATTTGAGCAGGTCTGAGAATACCCAATACTAATGGACCTTACTAGATACACATCTTCTACGAACATACTCGCTCATGTTTATTAAGGTTACTCTTTTCTTCGATTTCTTTTAGATCAGACCAGTGGGTAGTTTCGTCTTATTTCAAGTGTACTGCCAAATGTTCAATATTCTTTCTATTCAAGCGCCTATAATTTAAATGGAGAAATTGTTCAATGGTAAGACCGGACAGTTTTCGCTTCTTAAGTAAAGCTTTCAATGTCAAATGGGGTACAGAACATTTTACCTGTGCAGGACAACTTAAAAGCACACGTCAGGGAACATCCGCAGAAATTAAAGAGACAAGGAAGTGTGTACTTTTTGCTACTTTTTGTCTATCAATTCTCGCATTGCTTCAGTTATCAATTCGGCATTTCTTTGTATTATTTTTTTCAACGATGGATGATTCATCTGGCTTTTGACGAATTAAAAACATTCTGAAAATTTTATGGTTTATTAAATAATCCATAAAGTTCCTATTATTGAAACCTATTTCCTATCAGCAGTCACGTTCAATCTTCCCCTCGTGTCCACGTTTCAGATCGAATTTTGGAAATCTGAGTCAGAACAACCTTGAAGGTGACTGGTCTATTACAAGTTTGCCCTGAATAATCTAATAACGCGGACCGTTTTCAGTCCATATCTATTACAGATATGTTTTATGAATATACTGTGTTCGATGAACTATTTAAATTGCATAAAAAACGTGGAGTCAAAGTGTATAATTAAAAATAATGAGTATGCGTTCCACGTAGTCTTTCATATAGTATATTCAGTCCTGGAAGTTTTCAGACAGCAGTTGTACGAAAGAAAGTCACTTTGAGAAGACAATAATATTAGGTTATGTTGCCTTTTGTGGCTTTCAAAAGGACAGGACTACGATAGGTACCTTGAGACGTCATTTGTCGGACAATTTGTTAGATAATAAGGACAACGAAGAACGGATAATGATCATGGTCACAAAATGGATAACAGTCCTTTGATATTATAGTTGCTCTGCAATAGGGTCAGTGGAGTGTGCGTTTTTATTTATCATCATTATTGACGCCCTAGGAGAAGAAATGAACTGTTCTTTGAAGATGATCTGATTAGTACAAAGAGGGTCACGATGGGGAAGACAAATAACATAAAACTAGAAAGAGAGGACTTAAAATTGAAAACATGGTGCTGAGGAGGAGAATCAGTTACATGAAAGACAAAAGAGAAAAAGTTCTAGAATAGTTTAAATGAAGGAAAGGGAAACGGATGAAAATCAAAACTTAAAATAAAGAAAAGCAGGAAACTGCTCCAATTTACTTTGTGATTGCTGTTAATGAGATTTGTTTTAATTCCGTAATTGTATAGGGTGACAATTGCAAACATCCTGTTAACTTAGTGAAATCGGAATTTTTCCTGTAGGAAAAATTCTATCTCATTTAAGTATTTGAATACTTGCAACACAAAACACCTTTCTTTTCATTTAATACAGATGTTAACGCAATTATTCTTAGTAAGTTCTAAAAATTTTTAAAAATTACAATAGATGTGAGAAAATCTGAATAAAAAGAGCACATCAATAAAATAATATTTTGCTAGAACTTCAGCAAAACATAGTAACTGAAGTTTTATAAACTTCGAAGAAATTTCATCTCAAGATTATTCATTGTGAGATCTGAAATTGTGCAGTTTGTTACACCCTTTGCATACTCCACTTTGTATGTTCCGTATGTGCGTCTCTAACACGTGTGTAAATAATTGCCTATGCAACCTAAGTCCGGTGGAAGGCAGCACAAAACGTGTGTGGCCCTCCACCGTAAAATTCCATCAGTGCAGGAAAAGTAGCATTGGTTAGAATATCACTGTATGATAATCCTGGTGAACTTAAAAATATACGAGTAGATGGTCTGAATTCTAATCCCAGTGAAATCTAATAAGTATATTTCTAATGGCTTCACAATTGATTCTTTCTTCGCCAATAACCCTTCAAAGTACACAATTAATGCTGCTGTCTTCCAGGTACCCCAGAGCACAATTCGATGATGATTTCTTCTCCAATGGAGCTTGCCCTCAAGCGTAACATAGTTGATATAATCGACATACTCCCCACACCGGGTTTAAAAGACCTGAGTTCGAATCCTGTCGATGAAGTGAGGAATTTTTATGGACCGTTTTCACAACCTGGATGACATGGTTGATCTCAGGCGAGGATAATATGGTTTTTTTCTCCCGGAAACTAGAATTTTTCGTCCAGCAGATAGGCAAATGGACCAGAGAACACAAGCAAATAAAACAACAACCTAAACAATAGTTCTTTAAAAAACGAGCTAAGGCTGCAAAATCTAAGGATAAAGAATATTGCAATTGGCTTCTGTGAAAATTTCTACCTCGTTTTTTGCCTATAATAAAGCTCGTAACAGTTACAGAAATGTTAATAAATCCGAACTGAGTTTTTAACACTCCATGTGCGTCTCTAGCACATGCTAGAGACACACATACGAAACATGCAAAGTGGAGTATGCGAAGTGTGCGTAACAAAGAACCTGAAACTTGTTTTGGTTCATTGGTCCAATATGTGTCCACCTCTTTGATGAGGATGTGATAGAACCATCAGGTTGTAAACCTGATGGTTCTATCACATCCTCATCAAACTACCAAACTGAGCTTCTAGCATTTCATTTTTTCTTTAAGAACATCTGAAAAGGTTGTATTTTATATTTTATACATAATTTAAAGCAAACTTTTCTCGTTGACAGTTTTTTTTTTAAGTTTCGGGTTTGGTTAAACGACTCTGCTGAAAGTCAATTAGGGCTATTTAAAGTCAAATTGATTGACTTTAATTAGATATAAAGCGAAACAAAAAGGAGAAAGTCAAGGGCATTAGGTATAAGATAGTGAGACGCACTTGCAATCTGGCACACAGCAGCGCCACTTCTATCAATAGCAAAGGAATATCACGCATGCTCAAACACCTGAAAAATAAAAAAACGGTTTAAATCGAAGACGCTGTCGCGCATAACTGACTATACTATTAATTTTCAACTAAATTTTAGGTGAAAATTTTGTTTCTAACGTTTGTAGGATTACAAATAAAATTCGGTTTTTCTTACAGCTATCGGCATTCAACGATAAGTTGTAATTCTTTGTACTGATATATATATATACATCACCCAAAGTACGCTGGACCGAGCTAACTTCAAGATAATAAACCTCAATTATTAAACGTACAAGTTAGATGCATTTTGGAGTCTGTTTGCTATTTAATTTAGGTCAGCTCTGAGGATTAAATAATAATGAGCTTCATAAGAAAGAAATGAAGGACAGAAATACCTACGGGTTCATCGTCTTGGTCCCACGGCTCGGAGCGTTGAGTCCGTAAACGTGCCCTGCTAACTCGTAAATCTCCCAGCGATGCAGACCTTCTATGGGTCAGCCAGCGAATTAAAAAGGGCAACATACTGGACAGTTAGTAACACCAAGAGAACAAACACCCGATTGGATTTATACACAAGATACAAATCGAAGATTTTTCGAGGTTTGGCACATTTCTTAAAAAACACAAAATCCTTTTCTTGGACTACTCCTTGATGTTATGGCACTAAGACAAAACCGATGAAATACGGGATGAGCGAATTTCATCCTTCTTTTATAATCTTCATTTGCGCAGTGTGTTGTTTACACTTGGGACTGACTTCACCACACGGTAAAAATAAACACCGTATTTTATCCTGAGAGAAAATGAACAGGGTTATGCTCCTTACGCTAAACAGAAGAGAAAGGCCTGTTTATTGCGTACAGAGAGACACCTAGAGTTTTGAAAGGGCGCTTTCTCATTTGTGAATCAATGGCAAACCGACTTGTTCGCTTTAAGAGCATTGGTGGATCTAAACTTAGCTCTTTACGATATAAATAAGGCCACACTGTCTATATTTAAGCTAGGACTAATGTCACCATTCCAAACACAAGTTTAGTGTTGCAGGAGCATAGAGAAAAAAGTTAAGAAAAATTGTGATCATTGTATTAATGATTCGAGAATATCAAGTTTTAATATGCAATTATTTGAAAATATTAAAATATACAAGTAAGCACAATAGATTCATTTGCGAAGACTTGGCAAGTGTCTCTGGTATTCTCCAATTTCGATTTTTGGCTGCTTTGTCACCAGGACGACAATATACGCTTCTTAACACCTGATATGACGTCACGGCTTCCTTTCCAGTTTGATAAATGGACAGGAATTACCCGTACATTGATATATATATATATATTGCTTTGAACTTTCTGCTTACGTCATAGAGTAATAAGCAGAAATAGGCAAATTTCCCGTTGTCGTGCTTGTAGGATACAACGGCACCTGCTACATCATAGTATGACACAGAATTGCACTACTATAAATAGCCTATCACGTGATCGAATTATAGTTGATAAGATAGGTCAGTAGATTATTCCTGTCGTCCACAGGAAAAGGAAATCTAGTATGGTAGAAACGTTTGATGCAAAGTGCTAAACACAGTTGGTCCATCATATAGTGCTATGGTTGCGGGCACAGGGACTTTGAGTGGGGGAAGATCCAAACTGGCTACTCATCCTTAAGTACTCCCTCCCACTGAGCTACACGATATCAGCTATGAAGTCCTAACTAATTGGAGATTGGCTTTTTTATCATTTGGAATCTTTCCTCTACAATAAATTTATTTTTAGAGACTAATGTTCAACTGCGTGTATTCGTACAGAAAAAAAATCGATACATAAGTAAATAAGGGCGAAGAACATTAAAACAAAAGTAAAAAAATCAAGGAAAATTTTCAATTTGTACTATATCTTATTTTGATAATTTGACAGGTTTTATTTATAATACTAAATTATCACCCAACAGTTGTATAGTTGCTGTTTATAGAGCACTTAGTTTGCGCTGTGCAAAATTTCAAGTATAATTCGGCCCCCTCAGTCTACACAATCGACCAACTTCTGGATTGTTACATATAAAGTTCCGGGTAGTTTTAAATCCGCCCTTGACTCACTGCACCCACATATTTAGTGCATAGAATAAAAATTGTTTCTGTTTGCCACTAATAATTATTTGTTTTTCATCAGTACAATGCAAGCAGAATGAACATCATCTGGTTGATTATCCTTGAATCGATTAATCCTGGGAAATTTTCATTACAGACTAGGAAAATGTTTGAAAAATTCTGATCTTGCGAAAGTACATTAGCAATTAGGAGTAATAAATGTTCTACAGTTTGAAGTATATAGAAGAACGCACCATTTAGAAAAAAATTATCATACTGACGATACCCTAGACTGGATATCAATCGAAGATAACCATTTCTTCTGTCTATTTGTCGACATTAACTAAAATTATATGATTATATCTAACCCTACTGTGCTGCAATTATTTTGCATACGCATATACATGAATATTCGTGCATGCGTTTATAATAGATGCTGTCGTCAGTAACCATAGAAACGGCGCAAAACAATTCTTTAAAATATTCCCAGTAGAACGTCACGACAATTACGCCTATAGGAGTCCACTGCATCCTTGTAGCATTTCTGGTTTAATAAAACGCACCACTACTGAAGTCATGGTACTACTTCATTCGAGATATGGTAATAAGATAAGTGACAGATGTAAGTATAAGAAAGCTCCTTTGTGTATGTTGGTCGCGTTAAATCCAGCTAAGATTCATTAGACAGCATAAGAGGTCGTGGGAAACATCCAATCAACATATTATATCTTTAAACAGGTAGCTTAGGAGAAGGAAGTGAAGCCGATGAGGACTGAACGCCTACACGTTGATTTAAGTTATTAACTTAGCTGGTGTTAAGGGAGTGCTTGTGGGAGTTTCTTATCCTTTGTGTACGACTGGTCGCTTTGCTATTGTCTGTTCCCATAAATAAAGTGCCACCTACGTTGTAAGATTTCCAGTTTCGTGTTTTGGCTTCAATTTAGTCTCTGCCTACACATCGACTGTGAAGTGTTTCGAGGTGGAAACAAGACTTCAATGGTTAAGAATAACCATACTGTCAACTACGTTAGTATAAATAATTTTAACTCCAATAAGTTATAATTTGCATCAAATGTTCAGACTGACTGATCTGTATTTTTGTAATATTTTATTTTTGTATTAAGACGTTGCTAAATTTGAATCGATAGAGCTTCGTCACAATACAGAGATGCAACTGCTTTAAAAGACACGGAAAACTCTTAAGGTGACTTCAGGGACAAAAATCAATCTGAATTTCTTTCGCTTCTTTGACGACTTTCTCTTTTGATGGACAGCCAGCAAGCCATAAAACTGATCGACTTCTAGTTTCATCAAATTGGTGAACCGAAGGCAAACCAGAAACTTCAAAATCCTTTTTAAGCTCCATACACAAATAACAAACTTCTCATTCCAATATTTTTTGTACAATAAAACGTTATTCAGAAAGGTCCGGTTTAGCTCCAACTTCACAAAAAAAAATAAAATAATAATAATAATAAAATAAAATAAATAAACCACAAACTTCCACTCTCATACTTTTAGGGTCGGAATAGTAAAAATTAAAATTGTTATTAGTCTATCTTATTAATTGACTTACTTTTAAGAATTATTCTTTAAATTTCTCTACATTTCCATCACGTTCATTTTTCTTAAACCTCATGAACTTGCATTCTATAACACAGCTAACAGCCAAAAAAAAAAAAAAAAAATGTCTACCAGAAGAACACAGACGTAAAAAACAGAAACGAAAAATATATAAAACAACAACAAAAAAGATGCACGTGCATAAGTCAATTAAGTTCAATTCATATATCACTAAAGAAAGTTATTATCTGAAAAAAAAAATTGTGTACTTGCTAAAGGTGAAAAAGTAAAACTAAAAATTAAAATATTTTCTTATTTTTATATTTCATCGTTCTTAATAATAAAAGTGCCACAATATTTTAGACAGATTATTTGATATCATATGATCAGTATATTTTAAAAGTGAACTGTGTATGTGGAATCGATCAGTCTGAAAATCTTAGTGCTTTTTCTATTTTAAGGTAAGATCCCAAAGGATAAACAAAAGTCGACAACTCTAATCCTCATGAATACGTAACAGGTTTAAGCAGTCTGACCATAGATAACAAAAATTGCTGGGCTGATTTTTAAACACACACACACACTTAAAAAAAATGATCGATATTTTCTTATGTATATGTGCGCAGTGCACGCACACTTTCTCTCGCAGTCAACTAAAGATAAAAATATTCCGTTCAGCTTTACTTCCTTCTTCCTATCTATGGCCTATTTTATGTCTATGTATACAGTAAGTATGTAGGTACAAGAGATGACGCCGTTTACACAATACCGAGAGGGTTTAGGATGTATAAAAAAAAAAAAAAAAATCTCTCACAACGGAGATGAATCTCGTAGAGAGACGCTGCTCATCCATTTTCATTTGCTGTTTCTATTTTTAGCCTGCCTTTGTCTCACCGCTACTTTGGTAGAGGATGCAGCGATGTTCGAATGACCTTCGGCGGCACCGCGTTTGAAACGTGCGCATTAGTGGCCTTTCCTCAAAAATAACTAAACTAAAAGGTGAAGGATACAACTGGTCCTTGAGAGTTTAAAACGGTGCACATCGTCTAGCGAAATTTAAGTTGGAAGCCGGCCCACAACGCTGCTGACTAATTGCTCATTCATGTGTGCAAAAAATTCGATTCCCGGAAGTCAATTTAGAAGATCTTTCTTCCCCTTTTGATGTTTTAAACGTGTTCTTGAAGCCATAGGCCAATGCCATTTGACTTACACAGCAAATAAAGATAATATGACATCAAATAATTCAATTAAATTCAAGCATAGACGCTACTTCAACTCATTACACCAAAATAATTGAAGTCCACCAACAAATCATCATTTCTAGCGCAAGATATTATTAATGTATCCTATAAAGAGTATTAAAAGGTGTTTGTTATAATAAAGAAATTCATTAGAAACTCTCTTTTCTGATAATGTAAGAATTAAATTTGTTTTTGTTATTTCTGTTATTTAAATTTGATATCACTTTAATTATTTTATCTTTAAATTTATTTAAATAAAGAAGCCTGCATCGCTTCATTAAAAGTGCTTATCGAACACTTTCCCACTTCTGTTGTAAGAAGCTTGGAATATGATATTGTATTTCAATACGAAAATAAGAGTTTTTAAATTATATTTTAGTGTTCCATTTTTATTAAGCGTAGCAGTTTTCATTATTTGTTATAGTGAAAAGTGTAGTGTGAGATTTTAAATATATCGCTAGGAATCTTGACATCATGAAATCTTGAAATCATTGATTTATTCCAGCCAATGAGTAAATTTCAATGAAACTGTGCTTTTATTTAGTGACTCTTTAAATACCATTGGAGTATATAATACAAATAAATAAAACTAAAATGTGCTAACTGAAGTTGAAATGAAAATGCTCCAACACATAAATATTTATATTTTGGCAGTAAATATTTTAAATATTTACACGTTGATAAATATTTATAAAAATATTTATCGATGTGTGATTAAGATATGGTAATCTTTCTCCAGAGCTCATAAAGGCTAATTTTTGATTCGTTATTTATATACTGTACTTATGGTATTTCTTTAAAAAAGTAAAATAAAATAAATAAATAATAATTTTTATGAATTTTTTTGTAGATACGAGAGTTAAAAGCAATTTGTTGTTTTTGTTGACATCAATTTATAGCTTAACAAAGATTGTATGTGTGTGTGTGTTTAGCTTGGATTGAAAATGTCCGATTGTCAACTGAAGCAATTTTTCTCTTTTAACTATTAAAAAGTATCAAACATAAATACAGCACTTGACCGCGTTTCCTCTTTTCAAAGTCGTTATTTTCTTGGCTTGTCCCCAAAAGGAATAACAACTTAATGGATGTTCTTAAAGTCTAAGATATTTTACGAAGAAGCTTTTCTAGAGGACTTTGCTTGTAAATGGTCAATTTTTTTTTTTTTGCTCTAATTCAAAATGGCTTTTGATAAATGTCATTGTTTTTTTATAAGATTAAATTGAAAGATTTTGAAAATTAATACTACGGTTTGAGGTTAATCACACATACAAATTCAATTGCAGCTCTCTTATTGCGGTGCCCTGAAAATTGTAATAACTTAGGACTAAATTCTCGTTAGAATACAGATCTCTATTATTCTGGAGGATAAACAAAAATAGTTATTTCTGGCGAGAATTTGGTCCTAAGTTATTATACTCACTAGCCAAAAAATTAGTTACCTTTTACAATGGTGTCAACAGATAATTAAACGTACTGTATGCAAATGTAAGTGTCACATGATATGATCACGAGTTCCTTGGTATCAGATAAATACTGTACGCTTTACTAGAGCTTTTTAGTCGATCCGGTCATGGAAGAGATAGCTTCGCTGATCACAATGCTTCATTTTTACCGGGACTGCGATGGATTCTTTCAAAATGACAGCACAACTATCCACCGTGCAAAAGTTGTATTTGAATATTTAGAGGAACATTCCCAAGGTGTTCAACATCCACCATGGCCGCTTAATTCTCCAGATGTGAATCCCATTGAAAATGTCGGGGTTAGGTTGTAAATGGCAGTTTGGGTTCGCAGTTCTCTACCGACCACAATACAACCAGAGCCCCCCTTCAGACACCCAGTGGAATCGATACCACGAAGGGTGAGGGCTCTAATTCGGGCAACAGATGGTCTTACTAGGTATTGAATAAAGGGTTCTAATTTTTTGGCCAGTGAGTGTACAATATACAGAGATGTGACAGGAGATGGTGTGTGGGAAGTTATGCTTTTAGTTAGGAAGAACATAGATTCTAAAACAGTACAACCAGTAGAAACGGGTTGTCAATCTAATATTAACAACCAGTGTCTACTGGGGCAATGTTGACAATCCATCAGTATGATATAACGTAAGCATTGACTGTGATGAATACAACGAAAAAAATGGGCAGACAAATAAGAGTTAATTAGAAAATCATTCTTATCATGGAGGATTTTAATTCTAATCTTAATTTTATAGATATTGATTGTAACTTGTGGGTTGGTAGCTCACTCAGTAGTAGAGTTAGGTTCGGGATTTGCGATAGACAAGAAACGACAGAAGAATACTCCTGATCTGATTATCAGGAGTGATTCATAAGAATCTTCAAGTAAAAGAACTACTGGGTGCCAGCGATCACAATTCAAGTATGTTGTGGGATTTATTCAAAGAAATACTATTGTACTTCTAAAGCAAAGATGATTGCGATAGGCTTAGTCGTTTTTTAAAATTCTTTTCAGTGGGACCAACTAATTTCAAAGGAGAAGTGTTCTGGGAAAATAATCAAAGTAACCACTAAACTTTGCTTTTTTTTACCAACTAAGAGCTATTGTTCAAGGTTTAAGCAAAAATGGATGTCAGATGAACTAATGATGGTAGAGAAGAAAAATACATGAACGATTATAATTGTTAGGGGAATAGAATCGTCCTACAGTAAGTACAAATTAGTCTGTAATCAATTACTCATTGAGATAAGCATGATAAGGGGGATTACAAGTCTTTGGCTAAGATGTAAAGAAAAGTAGAAAGGATACCTTGCTTATGTTAACACAAGAAGGAAAGGGATGATCCACATTGGCCCACTGGATACGAACAGTATTGATGGAATTTATCCAAATATATTAAAAGAAACAACAAAAGGAGTAATCATTTGGCTATAATACCGAAAGCATCCTTGGATTCAGAGGAAGTCCTACAGATTAGAGAAGTGAAAATATCTCTTCTATTTACAAGGATATTTTTAGTGGGTAATTACAGACATCTAAGCTTGACTTCGGTGCCGGGAAGATAATGGAGTTAACAGTTAGAGAAGTAAAACAAGAGAATCTCGGGCTAGAAGGCAACAATCACAGTATTAGATTAGCTACTATCAGGTCATCATTAAGGATATGCATGCAAAGAGTAATTTTTACATCATATTCTCAGATTTAAATAAAGCTCTCGATATCGTTCCATATGATTATTATTATATTGGCTGGAGCAAAGTGACATTAGGGATAAGTTATTATATGTACAAAAGGATAGTTAAGAGGTAGGGAAATACTGAAAATAGTTATAAATGGCCTTCCCCCTATTCTTCATGGATTAATGCTATGGATCGCGTACCATGGGGTTCAATGTGGACTCCCCCTTATTGTTTTATAATTATTTATAATATTGATGGTGTCGCTGTTTTGATGATAAAAGGTGGGGAGGGTGGTTCTTAACATTAATCAGGGTATGCATTCCCAGTGGTTCTAGACAAACTAGGCAGATGGGATGAAAAGTGGCAATTATAGTTTAACATTAATAAATGCAAAGTTCTGCATTTGAATAGCATACCATTGAGTAGCACAAAACTAAACGTATTTGATAAGAAAAATACCTAGGGGTAATTGTGCAGTCAGACATGCAATACTCTGAGCATTACAAACAGGTATTCTGTCAATGATATACAAAAACTTTGCCAACAGTGACAAAGAGGTGATTGTTCCCATTGTATGAAGAAATGGTTGGACTATACCTGGAATATTGCATGTAAGCCTGGCGTTTTGTAAACTGGAGAAAAACCCAAGAAAGACTAGTATTCTGTAAATTGTAGCTTCTGGAAACTATGCATCTGGGTGATGACTCAGTTGAAGTACTTAAAGCTTAAAAAAAGATTAGGTTCAATTAACTAAAAGCTATGGCCTCTTTACTCTTTTCCAATCCACCGTTCTCTTCCAACTAGTTCCAACACGTGCCTTAACAGTTAGCCAACGTCCATTCACATATCAATTCCAAAATTACAGAACTATCTTTTCCTCTTCTTCATTTATCCCTATTACCGTTTTTTGGAACAACATTCCTTCCTTGTACATCCTGAAACCTACAGTCTATAGAAATTAAAGACTAACGTCAAGTATTGTCCGTCTTCCCAACCCTCAACCCATACAGGAACCATGCCATAATAAGAAATAATTACTTAAAGAATATTATATTCACCTTCATAATCTTTGCGCTCTTATTTTTATAAAAATATTCTGGTAATTTGCAGTATACAACTGCGGAAATAGCAGGAAGAAGTATAAAGATATTTCTCAAAAGGATTCTAAATAATGACAGGTTTAAAACCTTCCTACCAAAGCAAAAATCATTGTGGAACTTTTTTTTTTCTAACTTTAAAGAACACCAAAACATTTGCATAATATAAAAAAGCATTAGAGTAAATTGCTCACTTTCGGATGTCCATTGTATGATAGCTAAACTTCTGATAAATCTCGGTGTTAAATACACTGCAATTTACTTTACAAAAAAAAAAACTTTACTTTTACAAAAAACTACATGATTAACAATTGGTGATTTACCTCAAGGTTGCTTCTATTTCGTTCCGGGATAGCTTCAAGAGTATGTAACTTCTTTTGACGCCATTGGACTCGGCTAACACTGTTTCCTCTTCCGTTTTCGTCCATGTCTTTCTGACAACGATTTCCTTTCAGATTGATATGGTTGAGCCTAAATAAACTGCGCATCCGATCAAGCTTTGATTGATCTCTTGCAGCTTGATGATCTCTCAGACACTGCTTTCGTAGATAATGCGCGTGAGTATCTTGACCTTCATTTTCAGGTACAGTTCTTGGACGAAACATTCGGCTGTCTGATTTCTGTTTCTCTGAAATAGGCCGTTCCCTGAAAAGCGTCCCCCAGATGTATGGAAAGAAACCTAATTTTGGAAGAGTGTCAACATTCCTGTTTCTTCGTTCGAAAGCCCTGTCGTGGAGAAACCAGTTCCTAGAAGTACTTCCTTTTGTCTCCGCATCTTCTACCTTGGGCGGCGGCCCAGTCGGATAACCCATTGGTTCCGCGAACTCTCGAGATGGAGCACAATGGCGCACGCTTTCAATTTCCGGTCTGAATTTCTCGGGAACCGCATTTAGTGGTGTGTCTGATGAACATTTTCTGCTTACGGGTCTCATTTTGCCTTTAAAATTGATGTCGAACTTATTATCACTATTCCTGGCCAATCTAAGACTTTTAGAACGTAATTTTGCGACATCCGGGCACTCTTGGCTTTCATCAACGAAAGGGATAGAGTCAACGTCATGTGGAATGTAGCTACTTGCAGCTAGAGCCGTTCCTTCACAGTGGAGTTGTTCATGAGATGAGAAAACATCTCGACTTTCCGAGATTGTCTCTCTATGGCCATCCCTGCAAAGTTCGTCCTGCATCTCACGTGATTCTGCTAATAAATCAGAAGACATATTTGTGCGATGCCAGATCTCTGGAGGGTTACTCTCACGGCGGTTATAGCCTCATAATTTTAAATACATGACTCTAAATGGAAACTACTTCCATATTGGCAAGTAGAAATCACTCGTCTGGAACATAAAAATAAACAAATAAATCAAAATGCAATACGTTTGAGGAATGACGCTGTAATGATAATAAAAACTTTGTAAATATAAACTCATTACTTCTAAGTCCTCTTCATTCTGACAATTCATTCCCAGACTACTGGTTCAGTTTTATAGTAGGATTTTTGACGCCAGCTTCCGACCCAAAATATTCCTACATACAGTATAAGTTAGTAGGCACCACATTATAATCTCTGGTTAATGTCATAAGCTGCTTAATGTTACAAGAAAAGAATGGAACCAAATGTTATAAATTTCCCCGTCGATTTAATGTTACCATAAAATACCGCCCTTAGAGTGAGTTAATACCGTAGGGAATGCCTAAGAACTGCTTATATCATTATCTTTAAGTGGATTATTTAGGAAAATAGGTCAATTATTAAAAACTGTGTGACGATCTGCCAAAACACAGACGGGGAAACAGCTGTTTAATTAAAGTTTACCACAGTTCCTTTAAGGGATTAAGCATTGTAAAAAAGGAAAGAAAAATACTGCGAAATAATTGAAAATTTCAGAAACTGGTAGTTCAAATTTGGATACTTAAAAAACACTGACGGATGAAAAAAAATAGATCAAAGCTCTATTGAAGTAGTTTACAGAATTAAGGTATGCAAAGTTCCACCATAAATTGTCCCATACACTCTGATAAGGTTAAAAATTGGAAATGGCTGAAAATCCCGAATAGCTATTTTAAATCTATTAAGAGCCATTTATCAAATGGAAAGAGCATGTTGTTTTGCATAGATTATAATTGTTATTTAGAATAAGGACCGAGGTAGCTAACAAAGGACACGAGACATCAGTTTATCGTGCGCTCCGTAAATTGCGTGTACTCTACCACTGTTTCCAGGATGAAAAACCTGGAAACAGGGATATCCAGGTTTTTCATCATGAAAAACCAGGATGAAAAACTTACGCCAAGATGTTTTAATTCAGGAACAAAATGGATTTGCTTTCCGTCTACCTTTATAATTGGAGGTCTTCTGTAATCTAACTTGCGCTTAAAAACCATCAGTTTTGTTTTTGTGGCAGATATTCGCAGTTTATGTATACTTGACCACTTTATTAGCTCAGAAAGAGTTATATTGGCTGATTGTTCTAGTTGAAGACGCGATCGACCTGGAATTAGAAGAACCAAATCATCGGCGTAGGCGAAGGCAGAGATACTGTCAGGTTTTTGCTTGAGCCAGCTGTCCAAAACTATGTTCCAGAAGAGGGGTCCCAGAACTGTTCCCTGGGGGCATCCTCTTGAGATGGTCCTTGAGAGAGAGACTGCTGTTTAGAGATTACTTGGATGAGTCTATTTTGGAAGTAGCTTCTAATAACCTGGAACAGTTGCTGGGAGCACTTAGCTTTGGTAAGACGATTGAGAGCGCTCTCTCACCAGAGGGAATCGAAAGCTCCCTCGAAGTCAACGAATATGGCCATTTCATATTTAGCCCTCGAAGCTGATATGTGGTTAACTAAAGAGGCTAAATCGTCTTCACAGGATTTTCCCTTCTTGAAGCCAAATTGGGATGGAGACATTAAGTTTTGACCTCAATTAGATCTGCTATTCTGGGTGCTAACAATCTTTCAAATGGTTTGCCAAGGTTTGCCAAAGGAGAGATGGGTCTGTATGCTTTGGGATCAGATTTATTTTTGTCCGGCTTGTGAATAATTTTGATCAACGCTACTTTCCAGAGATTAGGAAATATCCCCTCAGTAAGACATTTGTTGTACATAGAAGTATTTCTGGAGAGATTTCGGCAAATTTGATAATTACAGCATTTTCCACAAGATCTAAACCCGGACATTTATGGATATTTATTTTGCTTAGGGCCAGCTTTAGCTCGGGAAGAGTGAAGAGATCCGTTTCATATGAGGAGTGGTAAGTTGAGTTGCTATTCCTGATAGATATTTGTTCTGGAGTTTCTGTGGTGAGATCGTCCAGGGGAAGCAAGCGATTCAGGATGGCGTTAACTGAGTCATTCCAGTTAGTGGTTTCTGTGTCGTTGTTCACTACAGTGTTGTACACTTCATGAGAGTGAAACTTGTTTTGCTAATTTTATATAATAGACCCCAGGGATCAGAATTTCCTGTGGATTGAACTAAGTGTTGCCAGGAGGCAAGTTTTTGTTTTGCAGTTGTATTTACGTATTCGTTCCGCTGGCGTTTATAGATATTTTTTAGTCTGGTGACTTCTGGTTCGGGCCAGGACCTTCTCCGTTGAAAGTCTCTGCGTACTTTGTGTACTTTTATGCGCAGAGTGGAAATTTCAGCTGTCCACCATGGAACTGTAGTATGCTTGCTAATTTTCTTCTTAGCGGAGCGTTCTGTAGCACGAAGTAAGGCAGCCTGTACATAGAATGCATATTCTGAGGCATTGAACTGGCTCAAAGACCGGCGAGTGTCAACGTTAAAATCCTGGTTAATTGAAGACATAAATAAAGGCCATTTGATGGTTTTGATAGAAAATCTTCTAAGATCTTTTGGAGGAGGAGAAGGAGAGGGACCTGTAGTATTTGGAAGGAGAGATACCTTAAAAGTGATTGCTCGGTGGTCACTGTTTGTGTAGTCAGTATGTATGGTCCAATCAGAGATCCTCGAGGACATGGCGGACGTTGAAATGGTTAAATCAATGTTTGATTCTCCGTGGACGTTTGAGAAGGTGTGCAGTTGGTTGGGTAAGTTGTGCAGATTTAAATTGTATGTGAATAAAAAATTCCTCGAAATTGACTGCTTGCCAGCGTCAGGTGGCTACCATAGGAAAGATGATGTGCCCATAACGTGTATTGATCATCTATAGGAATTTCAAAATGGGCTTCAACTTGGTGCTACCAAAGATATTGCCCTTCGCCTACTTCGGAACTACACCACCCTATCATTAATATCCGGACACCTACTTTTCTAGTTTAAGACAAAAAAAGAGCTTTTGTTGTGTCATTTAATATTTTGTGCTGAAACCTTTTTGCTTTTATGACAGCCTTAAATCTTCGTGGCATACTCTCAACCAGCTTTTTATAAATGTCAGGTGATATGTTCCCCCACTCGGCCTTTAACGCAGCCACCAGTTCGGCCTTGTTCTTTGGGTGATCTCGACGTGCATGTACCTGTGTCCTCAAACCACTCTGTTACGACCCGAGCACTATGGCATGGCGCATTGTCTTGCTAATACAGGTATGCCCTCCCCCAAAGTATTGCCATAATGTTGGAAGTGCATAATTGTCCAGGCTATCCTGGTATTGCGCAGCATTCATGGTTTTCTCGATAACGACTAATGGGCCCAAGCCAAACCACGAAAGGAGCCCCATACCATGACGCTGCCTCCACCAAACTTCATTGTTGGGAGGATACAATCAGGAAGGAACTGTTCCTCTGGCATTCGCCACACCCAGGAACTGCGATCAGACTGGTAGAGTGCGAACCTCGACTCATCTGTCCATAGGACTGTTTTCCACTGCTCTACACTCCAGAATTCGCGCTCGTTACACCATGTTAATCGGCGTCTAGCATTTGTTGAGGTGATCAATTCTGTTGAAAGTGTCATCTTTCATGTCCACTTTTGCAATTGCCTGTTCGAAGCCCAGTATGCATATGTATCGTAGGTTCTGTGACGTGTCACATGCATAGGACCGGCTATTAATTGTAAGGCAGTGTATATAATATCCATAAGCATAAGAAATTTTGTACAGATAAATTAAGCTTCGTTTGGTAGCCATAGCACACTGTAATAAAAAAGGAAGAAAACTTTATTGTTCGAATACTACAGGCTTGTATACTACAGTATTTTCACGCACTTATGTAATACATATAAATGTACAAAAAAAAAATCATAAAACCTTCAGTTATTGTCACAATATTGATACTAAGGGAAAAACAGAGACACCGTTGGATTCAGCACGCAAAATGCATATAAGAAGACAGTTGTTTTGTAGATAGTTATTTAATCCCTTCTTGAGGATTGTCAGAATGAAAGAAAACTGATGCAATTCATTTAGATAAATGTACCTACCTATTAAGTACGTTCTTCCACAACAGGAAAATGGACGGTGGAGAGCTTTAAAGAACACATCAATGGCTGATTTACAACAGTAATAAAAATACCGACAGAAGAAAGCAGTCACGTGATAATGAGAAGTAATTCACTCCAGTTGGATGCGAGAAAAACTTGGAGGGTTTCAGATCGCGTGATAGTAATTGTAACGTTGATGCAGGGACGCTAACAAGATTTACAGCTGATCTAAATCTTATTAGCTTCTTTTAACGACTTCGTTGGCCAAGTGAAGAGGACGTTTGCAATCCGAAAGAAGGGAAAGCAACGTTCACTGAAGTTTTTCTCTCTCTCGATGTTGTCTTCGGGGAAAAGAAAGCAGGCAAATATGCAGATTAACCCATGCGTACCTCAAAAACAGAAAGTGGTGGTTGTAGATCTTAATAAGAGGCATGATTACCTCCCTTCACAGCCAGTCAACTTTCACCACGTTCATATGCTGTTAATTCATTAGGATCTGGTAAAACCGACCTCTTTCAGGAGACCAGTTGCCAACTCATGTAAGATTGTGAGGAAGGGAGAGTTGATGACTAGAAATTTTTAGTCCAAGAGTATCCATATATATTCAATGATATACAGATCTGTAAACCTCAGAGGTCACTTTAATCTGGAAATATCTTCGCTCTGAAGAAAATCCTCAACCAGTTGCACACTATGGGAGATAAACATTATCGTCCATTAGAAGGAACTGCCTACTGCACCCCTAAGAAGGCTAACATAGTCTTTAAAGATTCATATAGCTTACAGCATTCACATTTTCTCTCCTGAAAATCTGAAGTTCCTTGCATGCATTACACATTATGTCTAGTCACACAATTAGCTCACCTTCCCGGTAGCAGGTCTCTCTCTCTCTCTCTCTGTCCTTGTAGGTAGCATTATGATGATGATGGCTACGATCCTCCACCGAGTGGAACAGGTGTGAGTTGAAATTTTGTAAAAAACTAAAAAATAAATTTGTTAGTTTTTGACGAAACGAAAAGACAAAGAACTCTCTGTCTCTTTGTGGTTGAACGTGCATCGAGAATCGGACTGTGACTAAATCTGGACTCCGCGAAATCACGTTAAACCACTGATATATTAAAGGCAATAGTTTCAACGGGCTCTCTTCTGCGATGAGGTGAAATCAACTTAAACTGTAGGTCACCTTGCATGTAAACCTTTCTACTGAAGCCTGGATACAATTACTTTGGAGATACTCTGAAGTGAGGCGAATGCAGTTTGCACCCACCTCCCCCAAGGCACGCCACTAAAGTTATTGTGGGCCCAGTTTCCAGAAATGGCAGCCCTACTTTATTTCGTTCTCGAACTTTGCAAATGTTCGAGAAGGTTGTAACTTCCTGTGTTTTAAACGAAGGATGTTTCTTCCAGGACAGCGTACAAGCTCAACATAGTTTTACCCCAAGACTTTCATACTGCAGACCCTTCCCATGAATGGCGGGATCTCTGCTGACATGGATGGACTCCTTTACCTATCGGTGTAGGATGCTAACTACAGTGTATAGAGTGACCTAGGGTGGAATTTAATCTCCTAGGTAGCCCCATTTTCCTTTTATCTTTAATTTGTATCTTCCCACCTTGCTGACGTTGACAGATCCTCTCCTGTCGGGATGGGATTAAACTTGTTGATCCCACGGATTCCTGGGATGGGATCGTTGCAGACTCTTGTTTCTTTTCTCACGGGTGGGATATCAGCTGGCCTTTGACTTCCATAGAGGCATTCCTCACAACCACCTCTGCCCTTTGCACCCACCTCCCTATGTTTCTACCCCCAAATTACAACTGAAGTCAATGGACCCTATCTCGCGATGTAGGACGCTTCTGCCCTCCCCTTATGGTGATATTGGGTGAGAAGTGGAATTGCTCTTCCCCTCCTCCTTTATTCAAACATTCAAGGACTACCTGCCTTCTGGCCTTGCTCAGACAGGCAAAATGAGAACGAATACCACCATTTTGGAACCAAAAACGTCTTCTAGCTGATCAGGTCATTTCATAGATGTAATTTTCCAACGTTCCGTTAAACATATTTATCATATTATCATTAAAAGATTCATCAAAAAAAAATAATAAATAACCTACAAACCTAACCATGAATAGTTGTTCACGGCATAATCCATGATTGGGTTAGGTAATGGGCATCTTCCACCCGATGGGGGATTCTCATCGCTCAAGTACCTGGAAGTATGTTTGTTAACCGTTTCATTCAACTAAAAGAAACATTTCATGACTGGAAATAAATATCTGTAACGTAACAGCAATAGCCTACTTGAATTGACAATATCCACTTTCCAAATCAACTTTCAAATAAATCAAGTGCTGTTAACAGAAGGTCCGTTTCTTTACTGCATCCATTTACCTGCGAGTCTATATAATAATATTATTAAATTTCCATACTACAATGAATAATAAATAAATATAAATATTAAATAGTCAATAAATAAATATATTTATTTATTAACTTACGTTTCCTTACTCCGAATATTAAATTCAAAGTTGAGTTCCTAAGTCCGTTCTACGTTACTTCCACCAAACTGCTGAAAGTTCAAAAAATCAAAGGCATTTTTTTTATTATTATTATTTGTTTGTTTTAGGGATAAGAAAATGGCAATTTAAATTTTCTGTTATCAAAATCATGCAACACCAACAAAGAAGACAAATATGCTTCTTGCCTCAAGGACTGCTAAGAGAAACAAGGCAGGAAAGCGAATTTGTAATCTTGTTATCTTGCTTTAATAATTCGCAGAGTGGCAGTACAACAGTAAATACATTAAGAAGTGTTTTTCAACACACATTTCCTTATATTTCCCATTTGTTTGAACAGGAAAACTAGGAGAATTTTTATGTATCTGTATAATGCTACACTCCACTATTTAGACACTTTGAAGGAGTTTTTTTTTTTTTACTTGTCAGTGATGTGGAGAAAAAGAGACAGACATCCCACGGTTGTGCTACATACAGGGAACGAGCAGGCGATGGCAAACAAACGTCAACCTGGCCATGCCCAGAGGTTCCACAGGTTGCGACTGAACCTGACAGTCTACCCAGAACCTCGTGAGTCTAAATTGGGAACGAGGGGTCTTGTTGACACTGGCAACGACCGAGACGGTATGCTCCATTCTTTCTTCCTTTCATATTTTTTCATCTTTATTTAGCTCTCACTGCTCTTCCAGACTTTAACTGGCTGATGGTGGGGCTCACGCGAGTGAACACTGGGTTACAAGGTAAACAGCGACTCATTTATTTGCGCCGTGTAAGCAAAATCGAACCTTTTGTTTTTCCATTTCCAAACAACTGATGTTAAACGTGAAATTAATACCAATGCGCCCTCGCGGTAGCACAGTGGTTAAAATCGCCATCCTCCCACATCGGTGGAACAGGTTCGAATCCCGTCAATAATGCGAGGGCTTCACATACATGAGTGTTTAATGATATGTTTGAACAGGAAATTATTATTAAATTAATTATTAAATATATCTTGTATATAAATCAAGTATATACTTTGATGTACATACTCTTGGGACTGTATATTGTGTGTAATTAATAAATGAATGAATGAAACGAATTTCCATAATGGAGGCTGAGTTAGTCAGTCTCAAGAAAACGTTTTATGGTATTCTCATCCCAAAAATTCGGGTTTTTCCATCAAACCGACGAGAAATACAAGCAATGACGAATACAATATACTGACGTCTTAAAGTTGCAGTTGCCTTGGCGTTTAACACACCAAATTTTGAAATACAAACGCTTTGATTAATGTTCAACAGAGGACACCACTGTTATTTGTATAGATTCAAAAGCTAATTTTGTATTCCTTATACAGGGATAAATAAATAAATTTTCTATTTATACTTCGGGAGGTCCCCATGGTCAGAGGAGTTCACAAAATAGAGAGAATACAAAAACCATCACCGTATTTAGCAGTCACGGGCTTAAACCCCGGTCACTCAAGGCACGTGTACTTATGCACCTCGCGCTGACCACTCGCCTACAGGGATGGTTTTCATTTAATTAAAATAACCTGTTAATTGCACACACCACTAGAAGAAATGAAAATCGAATTACCATCAGTAAAAACAAACAAAATAGTCACGAAATTGGTCACGAGAGAGAGATTACATAGTTCAATGCACACTGGCGAACAAAAAAACTGCATCACTTGTGAATTTTGCAAATAATGTGTTTTGCGCTGCATTATGGGTTGCAGAAAGGCATTTGTTAGATGGGATGGGTTTTAAATGATTCTAGAACTAGGGGCCATCATTTCAAGTTACGGGGGGAGTTGTTTAGACTGGATTGCAGGAAGTTTTATTTTAGCCAGCGAGTTATAAATTACTGGAATAAGTTACCTATATGGGTGGTAGAGGCTGACAGTCTGGGGAAATTCAAAGGTCAGCTAGATAATTACCTAAGGAAGGAGGGAAATGCACAGGTTTTCCATTTCCTTTTCTCTTATTAATTTTTATAATTTTCTTCTTATTATTAATTTGTTTTTATTCTTATTATTTTTTTGTTATTTTATTTTATTATTATTTATTTATTTATTTTAGGCTGGTGCAGCATAGGCGATAGGCTTCCTTGCACCATTGGCTGTTACTGATACTAATACTATATTAAAAATCTCCTTCTCCAACTATATTAAAAGTTTGAAAAATCAAATCGCTACTTCTAATCGTTACCTGTAGCCACAGTTCAAATAATACCAATTCAATAGCTCAATTAAAATCTGTAATTTCGATAAATTTTTGGTTTTCGTTCTTTTAAAATTTCACAAAGATAACTAAGGCTATGAGATTAATGTATGACAGTACAGTGCCTACAAATGAGTGTATTATTTTGTTTACCTGTTTTTGTTTTGCTTGCCACGGTATAAAAATGGTCCATAAAAAGTTTTTCCTAGTCCTTTCTCATCTTCTGCTAGCAAAGAGAACCGAAACCAGTTCTTGTATCCATGATGTCTATTGCAAAAAATACTATATATAGTAGATATAGCTTGAGTATGGTCCTAGTCAATCGATTGGCTATCCATCATATTTTTGCTTATTTGTTCTTGCGTATTAGCCAGTGGAATCTTTCTGTGCATCTTGGCTAGAAAAATAAGTTAAACGACGTCTAGTAGTATCTACTATGCCTTGAAACGCAGTTCCACCATTACCAACCTGCTGGCAACCATCAACACCATTTGGGGGCTCTACAAGAGGGGCTGAGATGGCAATTGTTTATCCAGTCTGCATTCGACAGCATAGACATCCAGCCCCTCCTGCAACTTTGCGAGGAGGGATACCAGATCAAAGGTAATATACTGGAATTCTTGAAGTAGCTACTTACGACCAGGGTCCTTCACCTGACTGAATAAAAAATCATTCACAAGGAAAGTTTGTGTAGGTGTTCCCCAGGGCAGAGTACTTTTTTGGGCTCCTCTTTCTGGCTGCCATCCACCCATTCCACTGCCAGCAAACAGAATTTATCAGTTATGCAGACGACTTGAAGCTCCTCTATCGGATCGACGTGACCGCCTGATCTGGTTCTGCTTCCGAAACCATCATTAACAGCCTTAAGAATCTCATTACATACTTAGCACAGTTTTCTCTTAAGATAAATCCAAACAAATCTGCACAAATGGTGTTTGTTTAAATCAAACCCAACACAACTAAACCTGGAAATCCATGGAATCCCCATCACCCCAGTAACCAAGCAGAGATCTCGGCGTTATCTTCGACCCTAAACTCAGTTTCAAACACTATGTTGCAGACATTCGCAACAAGGTCTGCAGATCCAGATGACTTGCCAAACAGCACCTCCTTCATGTCACAGAGCCTGAGTACACGCTCCAATACATATACCGGTTTCTGCAGCCAGTCATCACGTACGGGTCTGAAATGTGGGCGTCGGCAACGAAAACCACGCTAAAAACTATCGCATCTGATGAGTACTGGCTTCTTCAGTGGGCCCTCTTCAAGCATAAACTACCACCCCTCACACATACTTCAGATATTACCAAAGTACTTCATTACAGAAAAGTCACGGAATGGATCTTCACCCTCAGCTTACTCGTCACAATTAAAATGAGAGCAGGTGAAATCAATACGCCTAGTTTTTGGCAGATGTACAATTGGAGGATCCCCCAGAAACCCTTAAGAGCCATCCCCTCTCCGCACTCTGTTGCGTGGAGGCTCAGGATAGGTGACAGATTCCTGCCAATGGAGATGCTCCACAACGTCTAAGAGATGGATATGGACTACAAAAAGTAAATAGAGGACAAATCGTACAGAAGACGCATCATCAGGGAACAGCTTTCGTCTTCAGCTTAGTGCCTTTGGTTTTCATCACGCAGTGCGTAGCATGGAAAAAAATATGAATGTTAAATTATTCAAACAAAAATTTAAGTAGACAGTACTGACCTTGCTAAGTTTAAAGCGTAATTTGGTTGTTTATCGGCTGGTTCGGTGTAATTTGCAATATCGCGTTAAGCTTAAGCTTAATTTGCTAATTAATTTGAAATTGTTTGCGGTTCAAAAAAAAAGCGAATAATTGTATACAAACAAACTCTCATAATATCTAAGAGATGGAGCATTAGCCAAAAATCTTAAATTATCACTAACCCCCTTTTTCTTAGACCTGTTATATGAAAAGTTCTGAATGTCACTTGAGTACCTTACAAACATAATAAGTGTACACTTCTTTATTCATAAAGCTAATTTAGATTATTCCAAGGAGCATAATTGTAACAAATTTCAGGAAACATAAAACTGCAAAGTCATTTCTGAGAAATCGGACTCCATCATTTTATTTGAAACAAGTTACAAAACGTTGCGTAGTACCATTTAAAAACGGCCTTCCCAATCATCAGATATTCACCACTTGGTTCCAAGAATATCTCGCCATTTAAATTTTTTTTCTTGTAATTCCTCTGAGCACTGAAGAGACAGAAACTTCAATGTGCATTGCTATTTCATTAAACTAAGCGTAAATATTAAAGGTAATGTTTTTCAATTAACTCGAAGTTCGCACTTTAAAAATAGATTCAAAGATGGAATCTGTGATCGTAGCTCGATACTTTGCTCTTCTTAAAAAAAATTCCCTTGTAAAGAATGGAGAAAGCATTTAAAAATGGAAGAATGATTGCCTGAGACATCATTAAGATATAAGAATTGCATCAAATATCATTAAGAATAGATAGATAAATACAGTATTCTAAAGGTGGATACAATAGAAACCTTTTTTTTTTTTTAATACTAAAACTTGCGAATATTAGGCTTTAATTAATGTAATTACATTTCTGCACTTCAAGCTTCTTAAAATGCCGTGATTGAACGTTAATAACTATTAATATTTATTATTTATTTATTAATAAAATAATTAATATTAAATACTGATGTAAATACAAATCTGAATATTAAACAAGGAAATTTTGCTGACGAAAATTGGAAAGTTGCCATAAAATTATCAGGCAGATCGCAAAAATACCACCAGGGAAAGCGAGTGGGAAAAAAAAATCTAAAAAAATTATTTCGGATTTTTTTTTTAAATTGGAATAAAATAAGTTGAATTCCTTTAAACGGGAAAATTCGATTTTATCATTATCAACTACGGGTTGAATGTTATTATTATTATTATTAATTATTATTGTTGTTATTAATTTGGCTCTGTTAAACTTAGACTAGCACAATTTTTTGACTGTATTTATACACTGAATTACGAAAAGCAATTATAATTCTAACTTTTTTTTCAGTATTAAATGCATAAAGATACACATTTATTAACTAAGAAAATTAACTGCTCTCCATTACGCAGATTAGAGAAATTGAGAAAAGATAAAGGAAGAGAGGAAAAATAAAAGAGAACAGAAACAAACTCTGGCAACTTCAGCAAACTCTGGTTTTTCATCCAGCAAACTGACTATAGCTTGCGCGCAGTTTTCAAAAGACAACACACCAACGTCTTATAGTCTGAGATTCGTATCCAGCACTCTCCCCCGTGGAAGGGCAGCAATCGTAGCATAGCACAGTGAAAATAATAGATTCAAGAAGTTGGTTTTATTTTATTTTTCAGGTAAGCTTGGTTATGGGCTCACATCTGGTGAGTATGGGCTTGGCACATCCAGGGTCCTGAGCTGGATATCATCATTCTTCTCCTTCTTGGTGATTCCTTTCTACTTCTCTCTCTTTCTCTCAGGGTAATAGGGAAATTTTTTTTTGGCCGGTGCAGCAAAGCCTCAGGCTTCCTTGCACCATAATGGCTAATAATAATAATAATAATAATTTGGGCAGGAATTTTTTGCACATCGACCAGTTCACTCACAATGTGCTAGTTCATATTGTTCATCAGGTCGTATGGTTTAGAATGTATTACGAATATGTCTGTAGATTCGCATGTCGTGCAGCTTGAAAAACCCAACATGACTTACGAATCCTCTCCTCTTCTTCTGCCTCACTTACAGTCTCGATTGAAGCCTTTCAGAATTTTGTTTTATACTATGGAACGGCCGGCTATATATTGTCGGAGGAATTTACAATATATATTTAAAAAAAAAAAACGTATTTTATGGTATCACATGGATTCAAACACTCCCCGTGGGTAACTCTGTACTTTTAGTTGATTACTCGGCTACGGTCCATCCAGTCTCCTACGGAATTTAAACTCAGACTTCTCAAACGAGTGACAAATGGAAACATACTGCACTCTCAAGGAGGGCTACATCTTATAATGACCGAAATAATTAAAGTAGAGAGGAAGAAGTGTGTATTCTCTGTGAATTTTATTCTAGACTTGTTTGCATGTAAGTGGGAAGAAAATCCCGAGTTGCTGGAGAAAAATAAATTCTACATCTCGTACGTATAAGAAAAAAGCGGGTGAGAAGATAAAAAAGAATATATATATATATATATATATATATATATATATATATATACATATATATATATATATATATATATATATATATATATATATATATATATATATATATATATAGAGAGAGAGAGAGAGAGGAAAACAAACAATAAAGAGGGAATAAAAACAAGTTTCTGAGGTAGTTCCTGTGGTTTTGGCATTACAGAAGAAACCCAAGAAATATATCGGTAGAAAGATCCAATAGCAAGCAAAACACGCGAAATCGTAAGAGGAGGCAAGGCCCTTTAGAACATTCTTGAGAACCTTTCTTGAGGCCATTAGAAACGTGCATTTCCCGAATCCGTTACTACATCAGTAAATATGCTACAGGCACACAGAAAAGCTCTCACGCAAGTCCAAAATCGCTCTTTAAAAAGTAGCGATTTGCACTGGCAGTGCGAAGTAGCACGATCATCCCAAAGATGCTCATTCAGCGATCTTAAAGGAGTATCCTCGCTTCGGAGCACGAGCAGATTCGACTAAAGAGTGCACAGTTGCTCAGTAGCCTTTGAGAGTAGTGATCTGCTTACCGTATGCTAAGAATAATGCAAAATAGCTCTTTAAAAAATTTAAAAATTCATTTAATTAAGACATATATGCTAACCATCAGATTCTTCTGCTGCTTGACATGCCAGCAAAATTCATATTGTTGTTGTAGATATGATTTGTTGTTTAGTAAATAATTTCAAAAAAAATTCCACATCGTACTTTTATATTCTTTCTATTTCAAAGAGAAACAGGGAGAATGAATTTGGCATTTGTTTACAGTAAGTACTGTCCAGAGTGCCAAACAGTGAAAGAAAGAGTTGGATCGCTGCCAACTAACGAACGTTTCCAATGCCTTTACTAAAACACATAAGATGGATGGACGTTCCACAAACGGACAAAGAGATTTCGCTCAAGTATTAATTTCCAGGTCATTATTGAATTAAGGTATGTATAACAAATTAAAGTTATATTCCTGCTAAGTCTTGCAATTTTTGTTTTAAAAGAAACGTACACAATCTTTCATCCAAGATTTATTACAGAATAAAACAAATATATACATTACTGTGAACAATGGCACAAAATGAAGAATTGTACAATAAAGCTTTGATCGTTGGTCAACATAAAAACAATTAGCAGTTTTAATAAGGACAATTAATAAACGACTGACAATTACTTACATTAATATTATAATATGCCGGGTGATTACTGTAAATTATTACAAACAGTTGTTTCAAAAATCATAGAGTTAGGCGTGTGCTATTCTTTGCAAGCTCTTAAGCTTCTTTTTCAGTATTAAAATTAGGTTTGTGCCTAAAATCCTCCACAGAACAGCGCTGGCCCATACAGTATTGGTTTTTGTGAAGACTGCTTGCAACGCTTTGTGCTCACCATGTATAACTGTAGATATTTATCAACCGACAAGAATATTTTTGCATCTACCGTAAGCTAAGATATTACTCATGTCTTTACACAAAACAGCACCATTAACTGAATAACCCATAAAAGAACCACGAAAAAAGCCATCTCTAAGTTATGATATTCATATTTAGGCTTAGCGTTTTAGCGTGCTTCTAATGCTATCAGAATTTTAGGAGTAGCAAAAAATGTTTATAAAAGAAATTATTTAAAACAGAGAGATCTCAGAACGTTAAAAAAAGTGAGAGAACCGTTCTTTTGACATTTCCAATATACAGAAAGGGCAGTAGAGTTCCTATCTGGTGAAATCGCAGAATTCGCGAATACAGATGTAGGTGTGATGGGTATGAAAAAGATTTTTAAACAGAGTGTATATATATATATATATATATATATATATATATATATATATATATGAAAAAGCCCGAAATGGGGGGCATTTATATATATTAGCTGGTAAATAAGCCCAAAAGACCAAAGGGATCGAGTTTGAGATTTGGTGGCCAAGGCATGGGACAGGGAGTCAAATCTACTGATGACCCAAGTTTGTAGAAGAGTTGCCAATTTTATTGCGCTATTATAATTGCATATCGCTAGTAACTTCCAATACGTACCACCAAGGGCACTGAAATCTAGCTTATCGAACATTTCACAGGCCTTTTTCCATAAACACCTCACCCCATACACCTGCAGCATTGTGTGTTACTTATTATTGCCCATAAATTGTCACGAAAAAATTCAATTCAAAAATGTGAGCCACACTCACATAATAGTTCATAATCTGTTACTTTCAATCGTTTACACTTTAAAAGTAGCTGCAGTTTTCAACATAGTTGCCAGGAGAATCTGATCATCATCTGCTTTTGAATAGTTTACACTATTATACAAGGAAAGGTCTTGATACACTGATGATGGAACCAGGACGACCTAGAAAGAGAATACAAGAAATTAAGTTGATTTATAAATCTTACTACTGGAATGCAAATAGAATGAAGACTCTTGAGTGCAATATTTTAGAAATAAGAGATGTTTAAGTCAGACATTTATAAGAAGTTATAGATATTACTATTGCTTTAAAAAATTTTGAAGTTTGTTATAGTGTTAATCGCGGTAAAACGGAACTAGGAACATCAGGTGAACAGAAACTGTTCTCTGTAGTGTTTACTGTAATTATAAAGTATATTAGTTCAAAAAATTAGAGGTGGTAAGATTTGACACTAAATAGAGGGAAGATCATAAAAGGTCCTCCATTTAGAGCACAATTGTATCCACTGTGCAGTCCTCAAATTTACTTTGTGTATGAGACGTGTATTCTACAGTCGGGGGTGACTATTTTGCGAAAAACCTGAATTTTGTTAAGGAAATACAAAAGATAAACATATATAAATAAATACAGACTGTGAAGAATAATCCAACATGGCCAGTGGAGGAAGTAATTAAGATAAATTTAATAAGTTAAGATTAATACAAGAAGCTTTCAGGGTGACGAACTTTTACTTGCTGATTCCCAGCAAGTACAAGTACATCATACAGAAATGCAAACATGATGTAAACGTTAGGAATAGAATAAATACTAAATATGCTGTGCGTGTTCAGATGACTTAGAGCGCACATAAGAACGGGAGATTGTACAGACATTCATTCACTAGATCGGGCGCTCATTGTTGGGGTGTATATGGGATTGCTACCAGCGTTTGTCGTGCTTCAAAACTATTGACTCTAAAATAGGGTGTAGCCTTGTACCTCTGCAGCGATTTAAGACTTTTGGACAGCTGGATATATTTAACGATTCTGACCACGGGCTGGGTATCCACAATTGGTTAGGTCAGCTTTTATTCTGGAAACCTCGGTGCGCCTGGTTTTCTCTGAGCTGGAATGGCTCCAAGCTGGAGAGAGTAGAGCGCGTGCGGTGCTGTTTAGATGACAAGGGGCATGGGATGATCTGTAGTTAGTGAATTGCCCGCACCACATTGGCTTTCAGTATACTGAGGTTTCCAGGTGTGGGCCCACTCGTATCACTAAAACATCCAGGAAAGGAAGGGACCCGTTCGCTTCCAACTCTAAAGTGAACTGGATGAAGGGGAATAAGGAGTTCAGGTACTCCAACAGTGCCGCATCTGAACCACGGGGGATGATGGTGAAAATATCATCAACATATTTGTACCACATAGTAATTGGTACTGGCGAGTTCAGGAATATGTGTTCCTCTAACTCCTCTATTGCGAAGTTAGCGACGGCGGAGCTGACAGGTGCGCCCATAGCCGTAACGTGTATCTGTTTGTACAAAGAATCGCCAAATGCGATGACACCGCCTGACAAACACGGGTTAAAGGCGACACAGATATTTTCTGTAGCTAGTGATGTTCTATCGGATAGGCTGGGATCATTCTCTAGAAGCTGTCTGGTACAAACGACGGCCTGTTGGACTGGAATGGAGGTAAATAGAGAGACAACATCAAAGGATGCCATGATCACGTTGTCAGGAACTATAAGCTGTTTGATGAGGCGAAGAAACTCCTCGCTGTTGGAGACCGTATGGACGGTATTTCCCGCTAGGGGCGTTAGGAGACGAGCGACGTGTTTTGACAGTTCGTATGTCGGCGAACTGCAACAGGACGACGAGCCGAAGAGGAACGTCCGGCTTATGAACTTTTGACAGGCCATAAAATTGCGGGAGCTGGCAGCCCGTGGCATGCAACTGCCATCTTGTCGATATAGAGATCTTCCCAGATTTGAACTACTCCTAAATCAACTTGTTAACGTTTGATTCTTGTCGCCCTAAGATTTGATGGGTGGGTCATTTACAGGCTCATAAACATTGGGATCTTGTAGAAGGACTAGGGCCTTGTTCAAATACTCCGAACGATCCAGTATAACTGTGCGACGTCCCTTGTCGGCGGGAAACACGACGATGGTGTTGTCTTTCCTGGTGGAGTTAAGAAAGAGCAACGTGTTGCCGGCAGTTGAGATTAGAGTTTGCAGGCCGTGCGCGCTGAAGAACAGAGGCCGTTCTGAAGAGGATGTCATTAGCAGTCTCTTCAGGGAGGTTGGCTAAGGATGCCTCTACTCCCATGGCAATTTGCGTGATTGGCGGTCTCCACGGTAGAACGGCGAACTTCATACTGGAGACGAGAACATTGGTCTGTTCAGAGGTTAATCGCTTGCTTCAAGAGTTAGAGGAACACATATTCCTGAACTCGCCAGTACCAATTACTATGTGGTGCAAATATGTTGATGATATTTTCACCATCATCCCCTGTGGTTCAGATCGGTACTGTTGGAGTACCTCGACTCCTTATTCCCCTTCATCCAGTTCACTTTAGAGTTGGAAGCGAACGGGTCCCTTCCTTTCCTGGATGTTTTGGTGAAACGAGTGGGCCCACACCTGGAAACCTCAGTATACTGAAAGCCAATGTGGTGCGGGCAATTCACTAACTACAGATGTTCCATGCCCCTTGTCATCAAAACAGCACCGCACGCGCTCTACTCTTTCCAGCTTGGAACCATTCCAACTCAGAGGAAACCAGGCGCACCGAGGTTTCCAGAGTAAAAACTGACCTAACCAATTGTGGATACCCAGCCGTGTGTTAGACAAGTGCCTGCTACAAGCACAAGAGCTTGCAACTCACGCGATGCCCTCGTCCCCCCCCCCCCGCGACAGTGTACCTACTGCCTATATTCCTTATTATCCGGGCATCTCAGACCAGATTTCTAAGATCCTGCGTGAGTACCGCATGAAATGCGTACAACTCCCTGGTAGGAAGTTACGATCTCTGGTCTCGAGCGTAAAAACACCCATCGCCCCTCTCTTACGCAGCGAAATTGTATACCGCGTAACTTGCCGCGATTATGGCAGTTGCTATATAGGGGAGAGCTCCAGACGTCTTCAGGACCGCCTCGCGGAACACGATAGGTCTATCCGTCTGGGTGACACTGAGCACTCCGCAATCGCGGAGCATTTTTGGTCAACACATCATGACCTCAACCCCAGATGCGATTGTGAGGTAATCGACAAATCTCGACACTATCGTCACCGCCTATGGTTAGAATCGTTAAATATATCCAGCTGTCCAAAAGTCTTAAATCGCTTCAGAGGTACAAGGCTACACCCAATTTTAGAGTCAATAGTTTTGAAGCACGACAAACGCTGGTAGCAATCCCATATACGCCCCGCCCCGTGCACCAAAAATGAGCGCACGATCTAGCGAATGAATGTCTGTACAATCTCGAGTTCTTATGTGCGCTCTAAGTCATCTGAGCACGCACATCCTATTTAGTATTTATTCTATTCCTAATGTTTATATCATGTTTGCATTTCTGTATGATGTACTTTTACTTGCTGAGGAAGGGGTTCGTCACCCTGAAAGCTTCTTGTATTAATCGTAACTTATTAAATTTATCTTAGTTACTGCCTCCACTGGCCCTGCTGTATTATTCTTCACTTAAATTATGGAAACCAGTGCCACACGCCCATTCTCCTAAATACCGACTGGTTAGGTTATGTTAGGTTATACTTACTTGTAACTTATATTGGAGGGAGGATAATAAGCAAGTGCCCTGGAAAATAACCCAATGAACTTTCTCTCATAAACCCAGGATCTATAGATTAGTCCAATCGAACCAAGCAACTAATGTCTAACGAAGATATTGTGACTGAATCAATGAGCCAACGCAACTCAACTGCCAGTGCACTAAAAGGCTATACTGTACTTCTTTCACTAGGAAATGCTCAACCCTTACTCTAGTTCCATAATCTCGCCGATTTCTTTTAGCTAAAGCTATAAGGAGTCTAATTCGCTAATCAGACTGATGCTATTCAATAAATTAGATTTTAAAATGCTTTTATATGCAGAATAGAAAATTCATATAAAAGCGTGTTATCAGAATGGATACTCTGACTGCCAATGCAGTTTACACTGCTCTCACTAAATCTAACTTCATGGCCAACAAACGCGGAAGTAATTAAGATAATGCACCAAACAAGAAATACAACTGAAAATTGTATTATACAGCAAGTGCCCTATTTACAAAGAAACAGGGGAAGCAGAATACAGATACGGTAAGCGGGAAGGAACATGTGGAACGCAACCCTTTCCTATTAGCCATGTAGAATGCAACCTCAGTGTTACTGGAGGTCCGCGTATCACACCTGTATTCACAAGAACCAAACTATTCATTTAGAAATCAGCCAACCACTAAAGCCATATGTATTGAACAGATAAGCAATCAAAACAAGATTTTCAACCTACTCCTCGTTTTAACCTTCATGTCCTATAGAAACATTTCATGGGCTTCTGAAACCAGCTCAGAATTTCGATTTTTTTCAAGTTATTCTGGTGTTTCACCTTCGAACAGTTACTTATACAATTCGTTCTCATTCACAGAATATGTAGACTCGTATTATCCCGTAGAAGCATGGCAACAAATTAAAAATAAGCTAAAATAATCTAAAAAAAAAGTAATATCTTGGAGAAACAGATATTAAGAGTAACTCGTTAATCCGACCATGCAAAACCGAAAAAGTGGCATAATTTATTTAACAGTATTTAGACACTCTCTTATACAACCACAGAAAGAAGTGGAAATACGTAAGTTCCTCATCAAATGTCAGAGGATGAATCAATGACTTAGATGTTCAAGTAATGCCCAAAGAGATGCCATTCGATGTTAGCATACCGCAATATGAATGCAAGCTCATTAAGAATTAGAATGAACAAAAGAAGGCCCAAGGGAGAGCCTTGTGGGTCTTATGCATATGAATTTTTTTTTTTTTTTCTATATTGATCTGCTACAGGAGGAATAAGTTGGATAAGGGAAAGTCGTCTATGCAAAAGCTAATATAGTGCAATTCATTTTTAAACTTTAACGAAATTTCTAACCTTTCCATGGTACTTTGATTTTACTCTTAGGGTGAGCTGCAAAATGTTTTCGTATTCCTACAGCTTCTGTTAAAAGACGATACCATCCATTGATTTTCTAAAAATAAAAAAGGAAAATTGAAAAAAATTTAATTAAATATTTCAATTATAGTTAAATAATTAAAATTAATTCAAAGCAAAAAAAAACATGAAATGAAATAATTTAAATAACAAGAAATATGAATTACTTAAAATAATTTAAATAATGACAATATTAATTTAAAAATTAATTATCTTTAAACAGTATATTATTGATTACTTTTAATAACAGACTGACAGATTGTTGAAAGCTGACTTACGGTAGATCAGATCCAAAGGAAATACTGCAGTTATTAAACTGCAATGACTGATGCTTTGCAGAGACAAACAGCGATTGGAAACATCTGATCGATACGACAGCACCGAAGTTTAATGATTCAATAAATCTCAAAAAGAGACACGCTGTGGGAGTACTGAGTTACACTTGAAAGGATATAAAGTTCTAAGCCACACGAACCGTATAAGGTTCTCCTCTCTGATGCTGCACGTACATAAAAAACATCAGCTTTTTCCATTGCACTTATAATGTAGAAAAGGAACGGGGTAGGATAGGGGTAGAGAGAGAAAGAGAGAGAGAGTACTATCCTACCTGCGATGAGTCCAGAATGTGAGGAATCCCGAAAGACATACATCCGAGGAATTCACTGCGTCTGAAAATAAAAAAAAAAAAATAAATAAAATGAAAACCTTAATGGTTGCGTAACTTCCATTTCTCTGTGGCTCAGAATCTTATGAATGGGTTCAGAAAGGTAAAATAGTGTACGCTATTTTCTATCGCGTTAAAAGCTTTCGAATGTCGAAACTTTCATGTGAAGTATAAATCGCTTTAGAATAAAGATGGTCATATTTCGTCATTCACTAGCTGACGTGGTTTCAACCCTCAAACTACGCGTATCGAATTATTAAGAACAATAACAAGCAAGCACTCGCCATTCTTTCTTCTTTATAAAACTGTGCAGTACTTGAATGATAGTATTATATACAGGAAACATTCATCACTCTTGAAGACGCGTGTTTCGCTTCTTGAAACAGGGTTAGAGTCCTTAAAAACGAATAAAGTCCACGATGCATGCGCACTAAATGTCTTGAAGTGATAAAGGAGATCAGAGGGTTAAAGTCAATATTTATTATTTTTTTCCGCGTAAAAAAATAGAAAGGACACCAGTTTCATAGCGATGAAACGCAATTTAGTCACTGTATTTTAGTAATATTTAGCTTGTCATAAATGCTCAACAACTGATATCAACTGGAAAACATTACGAGAAAACATCAGTTTTCAAATATCTCCAGATCTCAGACCAACTTTAGTAGGCAGTTACAGCCTTTGTTACCTAACTCGATGTTTAATGCACAAGACAAATCCAACTCTCAATCTGCCTGCGCATGCTCACAGACAGGGCAGCACGTCATTTCTAGATCCCAGTCTGTATTCACATATTTGATGCAAAACTCGCACTTGTATGCATGAAGAAAGAATGGTTATGGAACTTAAAATCTCATAAAAATCCACCAAAAACCACAACGAACATGCATGTCATGAACGAATAAATATCAACTCATAAATACCATTAATAAAGGGTTACACGGATTAATTGAGAGTGTGATCACCCCTTATTGCTACATAACTCTCACACTGAGCCCTCACGCTGCCAAAAAGTGTATTCAGTAGGCAATAAATTCTATTCTCTTTGAGGACAGATTTTTGTTTGTATAGGATGCTTGGGGTAGGATGGAAACTTACAATTCACCTCCTCAAAGCATCCTAGGCATGCTCAATAGAGTTCGGGTCCGGAAGTATCGCAGGCCACTCCATTCTCCGGATATTTTCGTCTAGAAATTCAACCAAGCTCTATTGAGGCCCTTGTAAGTTGCAAAGCTATAACTCCTGTTCTTCCGCACTGTGAAAACAAACAAACAAAAAAGAAAGCTCGGTTCGAATCCCGTTAAGGCAGAAGGAACTTTTATGGACTTTTTTACATTGCAGCCATGGCTGAGAATTACATTAATCATGAAGTTTCCTTCCGGAAAGTTGGCTTTTTTCATCCAGAAAAACAGATACTAGACCACAGAAGTCTGTCATCTAAGAGACGGAGGGAGCATGTGACCGTTAATAGTGATACATTACCCACACCGTTATTCCCCCTCATAGTAGAAAGGTTGATATCGTGCACAATGAAATTCAGAAAACTTAATATGCAGTATTGTGCCTCTCTAGTTTTGCCCTCACGGTTAGCGAAATGGATATAATCACCGTCTTCTTACAATGGATGGAAAGAAGTCTGAAAATACTCTTAATGGCACGAGGAACTCTTAGGGTCTTCCCCCCCCCCCCCCCCCAACATGTCTGTGTTAGTCGGTTTCAAGGATTGCATGGTTTTTTCTCCCGGAAACTCCGTTTTTTTTCGTCCAGCAAATAGCAAACCGACCTAAGAACATACGCAATTACAGAAACAATATATTATTGCCTTATAGCCTTAGTTGCTTGGCGCTTAATACAAACCTAGCTTCTCTAGTTTTAACACACGCATTATCTTAATCAGCGGAAAATGTGAAACTTCCATAAATTTTGCACACTAGCGTCTATCAAGATATTTTAAAATGCTGGCTATTTGAATTATGCGATTATAATTTTAACAGTAATCTTAAATAATAATAATAATAATAATAAAGCACATTTTTACTAGTGTGCTTTTGTTTATTAGTATTTGTCTAATTAATGAGTTGGTCATAATTCTGTAAAATGAACTGTTCAAGCTAGCAGCGAACTCCAGAAAAATCGAAATAGAAAGATGACTTTTTCAAATACTTTCTGGAGTATTTAACTGTACTTCTACATTCGAGTGCAAGCAGGCACGTATCGATTGATAATTTTGTGGATTTCTATTACTTATGACAACTCCACGTACGGTTAACATATATCATGCAATTTAAGAAACCGATATTGGTAACGTCTGGAAGTTTCCTTCATCCATCTTACTGTCAAGAAACTTTAAGGAAAGTATCGATGATGTCGCTTTCCATTAGTTTCTAGCACTCATTTTCTTCGGCTCTTTTTTAATTCATTCAATGTCAAACTGACTTTCCCCTTCACTCTCTAAACCCACATCAAAACAGGTCAATAAATAGTTCTTAAGATGTTGTTTGTAGTAATTTGGAAGTCGTATCTCATCTTCATACTTTTGTCCCTTTGGAGATCAATGAGACCTTGACAGCCTAAAATAAACATTTCTAAATACCATAAAACATGTGCTGTAGTAAAAGGATTACATGGAATCACCCCGATGAAAAGTAATAAGACGACCAAGAATGGCATATAGATGACTTACTTTCTCAACAGTTTTCACTTTTGTTATAAAAGGCAGACATTGAAATACAAGCGACGTTTCAACTGAAATTGCGAACCTCTTGTGCTTATGACCAAATGGACTAAATAGTTATTCGAAGGAATTGCATATACGTTTTAATAAATGACCAGCATTTCATGGTGGTTTACATAGATTTTGGAAATATTCATTACTGAATATGTTCCTATGCTCTGTATTGACTGAACAGGCAATGGAAGAATGCAGATATTAGTTTATTCTCCTTTATTTATATTTATGACATTTACACTATATTGTCAAAATTAGTCGGGCACCCCTGGAATTTAGGAAAAATTAACCATATCCACGTGTGAAATAGGTATAAAAGGAGCTGTTTTCACACTAGAAGCAAGTAGATCAACGAAATATAGTAGGTGGGTGGAACTACTGAGATTAACGACTTCCAACGGGAACCTATCATAAGATGCCATATTAGCAATCACTGTTTTTAAACTGCAACATCCTAGATCAGCGGTGGTTGAGGTAATCACCAAATGTAAACATCATTGTGCTACAAAGCCAGAAATCGTTCGGGTAGAGTGTGGAAATTGATGGAAACAGACCTCATGACGTTCAGAAGGGTGGTACGTCGATCCCGTCAGTCCTCATCGAATTCTGTCAACTAGGAGTTCAAGAAGACACAGGAAGTAATGCTATTACATCCTACATATGGATGATATGTAGGAAGTTGCATGAAATTGAATTTTATTTACCAACTGTGATATGTTTGTGATATGTTTTTCAAAAATTCATGCAGCTCCCACTGTAAATCATTAAAAGTCAGGGCCAAACTGATTTAAACTGATAATAAATAGCAGTGGCAAGTCCACTGTCGTAAGAGCATCAAATTTTACAATAATATTTACATTAATTAGGTTTTATTCGTATTATCAATAACATTATGCTAGTTGGGTGATTGTGTATGGGTTGATTGATAACGCTCTCTAGGCGGCTGGTGCCAACTAGACACGCTATACTCAAACTATACGTGCTAATTATGGTTTCAAATTCTTTTAAACTAGAGTCCCGGTTTTTCATTGAAAGCAACCTTCAACACTCCACACTAACAGAATGAAACGTAGGCAAATATCCAAGTCTGAGGTATATACAGTATTAAAGAGTGCCAAAAGCAGTGAGTCACTGTGTGCTAATAACACCACCGCTCATTTCGAGGAACATCCATTGTACAATTGGATCCGTAACAACAGTGGAAAATCTAACAGCTGTAAGAGGGTTCACAGAATTCGTTAAGAGGAAAATGGGAGGAATAATACAATTTAAGAGTGCAAATACTTTCAAAGTGGAAGCATTTTCATGAGAAT
Source organism: Mastigoproctus giganteus (assembly GCF_048544385.1). Lineage (NCBI taxonomy): Eukaryota > Metazoa > Arthropoda > Arachnida > Uropygi > Thelyphonidae > Mastigoproctus > Mastigoproctus giganteus. The sequence goes on from NC_143577.1 coordinate 43,287,203, forward strand.
GGTGTTTCCCAGGACCGGAGTTCGAAGAAACCTAAGACTGGGGAACATTTAATTCATTTTATATAACAAACGCTAAATGTGTTTTCTAATTGTGATGCAACTTCTGCGTTGCAAACAACTGTTCATTAAAACAAATAAAATTTCTTTGGCAATATAAACAAACAAAAAAATAACATTGCTACAAGAGAAAGCGCTATAAAATTGACCAACTTAATCACAGCGTCGCTTGTCTCAGTTTCGCTATATTAAAACAAAAAACAAAAAAAAAAAAAAAAAAGCGTGCACAAATAAATTCGCATTTTTTTTATAACCATTGAAATTAGAAAATAAATTAATCTTTCATTATTCGCAATTAACATTTTAAGTAAAAGTAAATAAACAAATGGTTTTTACTGCCTGAGTAAATCTCCATACCAAAATATAGCCATTCAATTAAAAAGAAAATCCACAGCCAAGAAGGTTAGGTAGGTATTTTACAATTATTATTTTTAGAATGGCAATCGCCAAAGATAATCTAATTCCCATTTTAACTTTACCAAACTCATCTCAGATGTAAAAGCGTTTGAGGGTTACGTTTAGTAGTTCTAAACTTTTTGCCAATTTGCGGACATTTGTAACTTCTCCAATCATTTTAAAGCAACAAAGTGTGGTCAGGATCGCTGTCGCCTTCCCAAACTTTCAGATTATCAGCAAACTTTGCCAGCTACTTCAGTGTCCCAGCACCGATAACTTGCTATTTTAGTCTACTCTAAAAAACGCCCATTTATGACCCCCCCCTCTGTCTCCTAGTCTTCAATCAGCCAGTGATCCAACTAAGGATTTTTTCTGTAATCCCTCGTTCCAGTGTGCAATAACCAATCTTTCCTTGTTATGTTATGGTGCATTAGCATCTTAGGCCATATTGCATTCAGAAATGTGTGTTCAAGTGCTGATTTTCACGTTGTACGGGCTGAAAATATCAGAATAACTCATGAGGAAATCCTGTTCCTCTGCCTGGGATCAGCCAAGAATTCCTCTAGTCTCGGGATTCGAACCTAAGCTTCGCTAAAAGAGTGTCAAGTAGCAAAACCACTAAACTGTTAGGAGAACAATAACCTCCCACAGGTACATAAATCTAGGTACATAAAACCAGAGTTATTTCTTACATCCAATTGTTTTATGATATCAGACCATGAGGAGAATGGTATAACTAGTTTAGTATGGTATAAATAGTTTTTTTTTTTTTTTGGGAAGGACGTCAGTTAACGGCTCTCCTCTCATAGCGAATGATGATAACTGCACTACAGGAGTGTACAATTGATGACCATTGTGCTGTTATGAGATTTTTGTGGGGCAAAGAAAGTTCGAAAAAGGATATTCACAAACAAATATTGCTAGTATTGTCAAAACTTTTTATTACGCAAGGCTATTTACGACTGGATTGAAAACTATTCATAAGGTCGTTCGACATAAAAGTAAATGGCAAATTGGGACATACAATTGAAATGAAAAGCGAAGCCATTGTGGTCCTAGTATGCTCGAGGCCGACCGGGTTAGCCAGGTGGGTAAAGTGCCTGCCTGGCACCCCAAAGGTGGCGAGTTCGAATTCCGCCTCGGGCTTGGATCAGAGTAGTGCAAAAACTTTGGGAGGTGCATTATGGCCACAGAAGCCGATGCGCCAACAACTAACAAAAAAAAAAAAAAAAGTATGCTCGACAAAATTAACAGAACACATAGAAAATGTGGTGTAACTTGTGCAGCTTGCGACGAAGCAGGAGAAACTTTAGTTATAGTTCGCCATCATACTAAAGTTTAGTGTGATGGTGAACTATAGAATAACGATGAAATGAGTAGACAGCGAGAAACTTCGGAGAGCCATAAGGGACATTTACAGGGGTGTATAAGTCTTACCGAAAAGGTCACATTACAGAAGTCGATACAAGATGCTCGATAATATGGTCACATGACATCAGCGTATGATCTTCTCCAACGGCTAAACAAACCTGACAGCGGTGATCCATGTTCGATATAAGGGTTTCTATAAGATTCTGTGGCAATAAATCCCATTCTTCCACCAGCGCAGACTTTATCTCACCAAGTGATCGAGGAGTTGGCTGTTGGCTCCATCACCTAAACTCTGTGCAATGGCGTTGTCGTGCATGAAAAGAAAATCTGGGGAAAGCCGCACCCCTAAAAATCGCACATAGGGTTCGAGGATCTGTTCTCAGTACCGCTGAGCAGTTACGGCACCCCTATCAAAAACATGTAGAGGGGTACGGCTGTTGATCATTATTCCCCACACACACACACAAGAACACCGCCTCCACCGTAAGTGTCCCTTTCTCTGATGTTGGAGGGATGGTACTGCATTTCTTGTTGTTTCCAGATAAAATAACGTCTAGAATCTGTTTGTAGACTAAAACGGGACTCATAAGAAAACAGAACTGTACCCCATTTGTCAAGGCTCCAAGTCACTTGTTCATGGCACCAGTTTCGACGAGCTCTGCGGTGGTTTAAAAAAAAAAAACAAAAAAAAAACATTATATTAGGGTCACGTGGAAATTTATTTTCAACTAACCGTGTGTATTGTGTTTGTAAATTGAGTGCCTGCTTTGCTGAACGAAAACCCCGGGTTTTTTTGGGAGGAAAACCTTGTTATCTATGCCTGAGACAGACTGACTCAGCCACGGAGTGAAAAAGGCCCATTAAAGTTCCTCGCGTCATCGACGGGATTCGAACCCGGGCCTTTTCCACCCGGTGTGGGGAAGACGGTGACGATACCACTGTGCTACGCGCGCAGACGGGGTTAATGGGACAGCGACCACCTGCTTCCTTGCGTAGAGTCCACTTGAATTGAGCCTTCTTAACACAGTCCTGTTGAAAACGTTTTCACCTGTGGCCGCAGGAACCTCAAGAAACAGTTAATGACAGGACATCGTAACGTTTCGTCTTGCTGTTAGAGCCAGATAGCGTTCTGTTCTGGTTGACGTAGCCCTCTGGCAACCTTGGCCAGCTCTTCTTGTAATGGTTCCTGTTTCCTGAAACTGCTTTCATAGTGGCATAATAGCATAGTGTTTTGAGGTAAGGAGCCACCACAGTAATCTTCCACAACTGCGCCATCAGTACTCTTGTAAAGTATACAAAACTCCATAAATGCCAGAAGTGCGTGTGGCATGTTGTATGTGTATAGTATTATGTTGAGTTCTGTTGTTTCTCTGGCTACTTGCGTACAGGGCCCCTAGTGGGATCATGCGTTTCCCGCCACCACCACTAGGGTGTGAACCAGGTTGCCCATCATTCTCTGGCGAGTCTCCGCCAGAGTCACCTGAGCTTCCTAGACGGAGTCCAAAAAAAAAGTGTGAGCAAGGGTGATAGTGGATGAGTCGGAATCAAAGAGGGGAGGAAGATGGAAGGACGAGGAAAGAAAGCATCCTCCAGATGAGGGAGGCAGGGAAGGAACAAAGGGTCGGACACCCCTGCGCCGGGAAGCCCGCCCAATCCAAATGAAAGTAAAATTTGCAGGATAGAGAACCCTGCAATGAGGAGCGCAATTTGGCATCCCACACCCGACCCACTTTATGGTATAAAAGTGCACAGTCATCCTATACCTGAGGGTGTCAGTAGTAACACCTGACTAACCCTATGGTGAATAGGTGCATAGTTACCCCACACCAGGTGTCGGCGAAAAATCCCATCCTTGTGAGGGTTTGCAAAATAGGTTGTTCCTGCTCGGGCATGGGAAGGAAGTATAACCCTGCCCTCTGCTTCCATAGTGCGGAGACGACAGTGACATTAAGCCAACGTGCCACCTCTGCCTGAGACTGCCCGGCTTCAAGTCGTCCAACGGCCAACCATCTCTCAAAGAATCATGTAAACGACCATTACTGCCATCCTGAGTACTGGAGATGTGGCTGTCCCACTGAACAAGCCAAAAAACGTGAATGAAGTGATGTGATCGCAATCAGTGCGTTTATAAGCATGCATAATTTGCATAATGTGCGGCTCTGTAAGGTGACAGTTCTATTGAGTACTCGGAATTCACATGCCAGGATGTCTATTACTGTATATCAAATATTCGCTTTCGGCGACACTTTTCACAATAAACTATTCATGAAAAACATTTTGTTCTATTAATTTTGTCCAGTAGTGTAAAATCAGTGATCCTAGAGGAAAAAACTAACGACATAGTGGATGCTGTGGGATGTCACTATGATGCACTTAAGCAACAGGTTTATGATAAGCGTTTCTCTGAAAATGCGAAGAATGAAAATAATAGATATGACAGGAAAAGATTTTTATGCAGATTTAAAGAAAGATCAGTGGAACTAGTACATGAATGGTTTAGACTTTTTTTTTTTTGAAAAATAAATGCTATATTCATAACAGTTACCCACTTATTTTTATTATTTTACTTGGTGACTCACTTAGTGATTTCGCCTCGTAATTAAACACGACTGTCAAACAAGACTTCCCCTTTACGAATCAATGTTGAAATTTCTTTAGAATTCCAGTCTTATCGAGATGGTATTATATCGTGTTCTTAGCTACAGATTCCACGATCTTGTTGACCACGAAAATCAATTGGTCTATAATTTCCCATCATATCTTTAGATATGCCTTTATGGTTAGAAAAACATTAGTACAGTGTACTTCTAGTTTAAGGGCATCCCAGAGTCCGGTGATGATCTCATTAACAATGTTAAGGGTTTTATACGGTTATCTACCTATTTATTATTATTATTATTATTATTATTATTATTATTATTATTATTATTATAAGTGGATGTATATAATTCGCTTCTGAGGCTTACCCTCCCTCGGCCTGGGAGGGTAAGGCCTCAGGATGTTACTTTTCCAATAGAAGCTTCTCAAAAATCGTTATATGAAATTTCTTATAGCAAGATGATACTCTTTACTATTTCCTCATGATTAAAACTCCTTCGACTGTAAAAGTCGTTGCAAAGTACTCATTCAACTCATCTGCGACTCTTCCTGGGTTGTTTATGAATCCATTGCTTCCATCTTGTAATAGGAGGTTCATTTGATTTGCTGTCCACTTTCTTGTATTTACATACGAGAACTCCTTTCCTCGTTTTAGCTCCCTTTGCCAGTAATTTCTCGTATTGAGCTTTCGTCCACCCTATCTGATCACTCATTTTGTTAAAAATATGATTATGATTGTCATATGGCATTTCGCGATAACCTGTAAGTATCCCATATTTTTTTTACTTTTTCTTAATTAGGCCCTTCAGTGTTCTTGTCATTAATTTTACCATCTATCTTTCGCAGTACTTCTCCACTGGGATGAATAGTGTTAGTGGCAATCAAGGTAAATCTTAACAATTTCCATAATGCATTAATTTGAAGAATGAAGCCCTCACTCTTTCCTTTGACCATCGAAATTTCTTTGAACTCGACCTGCTTAATGATATAATGGTTATTAACAGCTATCAACTCCTACGCTGTCATAATCGTTATTATTATTATTATTATTATTATTATTATTATTATTATTAGCCATATAGTGCAAGGAAGCCTGAGGCTTATGCTGCTCAGGCCAAAAAAAAATTTCTGAGTTACCCTGAGAGAGAAGGGAATCACCAAGGAAGAGAAGAATCATGATATCCAGCTCATGACCCTAGGTGTGCCAAGCCCATACTTACCAGATGTGAGCCCCTGGGATTAAAAAAAAAAAAAAAATGCTAACGGGCTCGTCCGGGATTTGAACCCGGGACCTCTCGCACCCTAAGCGAGAATCATACCCCTAGACCAACGAGCCACTGTAAGTTATTGGGATCCTTGGTGAGAATCAGATTAAAGGACACTTGATTCCCGTGTATCCTTTCTGATATATTTGTTCCATGAAGTCTAGTTGTGCTACAGGCCAAAGGAAATCATACGTCATGTTAAAATCTGATCTAAAAATTATTGTTGTTTTTTAATCTCTTCCTATGTCCCAATATATCTGGTAATTAATAAATGGACCACAGTATAGATGATTAAAGTGTATTTATTATCTGCACGAAAATGAAACATTTTTAAATATAGAACTCTTTCGTGAAAATTATCAAATAAGATAATCCTAATGAATACAAGAAATAAATTTATTTTATTCCTTAGTTTATTCTACCTCTTTATGTCATGAAGTTAATTTTATTAAAAATAACATTGACGAAATTTTAATTACATGAAATATGTTGGTTAAAATAAATTACATTTTTTAACCAAGAAACAAACCTTAATATTAAGGAAAATCAGATCTGATCACACAAAATTCACAGTGATTTTGTCTGTAATTAATATAATTATAACAACAAATTAATTATCGTTATATATATATATATATATATATATATATATATATATATATATATATATATATATATATATATATATATATAATAATAATATGTTTAAAAAATAATTTCTGCGCAAATGCGCTGAAATGATATTTATTATACCACGAGGTGTCGCCACGGTAAGAGCAGTCGATAATTCTAGACAGAAGCTAGTGGTTTCAACTAAAGAAGAATTATAAGTCCGAAGATAAAAAAAACGGTAATATTTATTCTTTAATTAATTATTTTAAATAATTTCTAATCTAAATAATTAGCACAGCTTTTTTTTTAAATTCAGAATCTATATTATACTTACTGATTAATAACATCCCTATGCCACAGCGAGACGAGTAATCTCTTTTGTTTATCGTCTGACAAGCTCTCGCTAATTAAAAAAATAATAAAATAAAAATTAATAAAACATTCTTGGTCAAACTAATTAAAAATAAAATTGTTGCATTAATTCCTATTTAGAGTATCTTAATCGCATCCTTTTAATTACATAGTAAGCGTACATCGCGATAACTTGTTATTCATTATCGGTGTCTTTTACAGTTCAACTACCGTCATGTTTCATACTCGTAGTTCTGAGAATATAAATTATGAAGATGATACAAAAGTGAAATAAACTTACAAGGAAAACTTCTGATCAAACACGGGACTGTTATTGGCCTTTAGAATGGTAGTCCTCCAGTGAACTCGTTTAGTTTCGTCAGGTTGCAGCGAAACCTATAAAAATATTAATCCGTCTTTTACTGTAAATCATATGGCTTCTAATTAAAGTGATAAACAAGAAAAACAAACGTGCTTACTGGATTAACTAAAAGGGATTACAACACCGTCAAACATGGAATCTTATCTACCTCTTCATGTGGGGAGAAAAATAGAAAAAAAAAAAAAAAACAGCAGACACGCGCGATGCAGCTTAAAGCGAAAGATATTTTCAACTTTCATTTGCATAGAAGTTAGTAGAAACGCGTAATGCTGAAATGTCTTCGGATTCGAAGACACGAAATTGAAGACATGAAAAATTACTTATTTTCTGTTATTCCATCTGGTTTATGCCAGGGGTGGCTCGTTGGTCTAGGGGTATGATTCTCGCTTAGGGTGCGAGAGGTCCCGGGTTCAAATCCCGGACGAGCCCAAGCTTTTATCAACCTGTTCCATTGTATAAAAGAGAAAAACTGTTTAGACTTTTCCTTTTTTTAACTTTGAAATATAGGTTTTAAATAAAATGACTACACATCAAACAAATAATTTATTTAACAATAAAGGCAACTTTTATTAAATAAATTATCATTGTTTGAAAATAACTATATTTAGCTGATCTGATTTCTGTTTCGTGTAAAATTGAGATAAGAAATAAAACACAGTACACACATTTTAAAAACTAATTAAACTACTTTTCGAGTCTTTGGGCCCGCGAAATGCATCATGGTCAATGACAGGTCGATGTTGCTAACAATCTCGTTTTCAATGGACAACAAATAATACGCCCATAATAATCTATTAATATTATTTTAAAAAATAAAACAATTTTTAACTGAAAGGTGGTTCATAGGTTATTATACTGGCAGTCGCGCCAAAAAAAATAAAAATAAAAATAATAAATAAATAATAATAATAATAATAATTGTTCAATTGTTGTCCGTAGGTGGCCTCATGGCCTCAGATTGTTAAGACTTGTTTGAGAAGTATGAGATGAATCTGGAAAGATTGCGTGGATTTAGTTCACTGTCTCAAAAGAGAATGAAGTAACCATCTTTTGAGGATCGATAAGGACTACGTCATTGAGTGTGTGGAGCAAAAAGTATGGGAATGGAAGTAGCCGTTAACGTGTTGCATTTTTTTAAAATAAATGTACAGTATAATATTTGTATGATGTGCTTCTTATAAACTGAAATATATAATTTAATTTATAATGCTGGGATGCATTAATTTAAATACTGGATATTTTTCTTAAATTGACATCGCATATTGCAATCGTCTAAACTTTAGTTTTAATCTGATAGTCTAAATTTGGTGTGCTTTGGATTTCCGAGAAACTAACAAAAAAGTAAAGAAAAAAAAAATCCTTTTAACGGGCTCGTCCGGGATTTGAACCCGGGACCTCTCGCACCCTAAGCGAGAATCATACCCCTAGACCAACGAGCCATTGTGATAGACATTTCTGTTTGTATTTTTAAGAATAAATCTCAATGACCATTGATTTCAATAGCATATGGTCACTATTATGGATATGTGCTGCCATCTTGTGATTCAAATCCTAACTTACTAACTGTAGTACAATATTGCACGATATAATATCAGTGTAGACAGTTTACCCATAAATTAAACTACGTATGTAGTGTGAAGTCATCGTTTTTTAATTGTATCTCATATTGTGGTTACCTTTATGGGTAAAATATGGTGTAGCTACACCAATATTATATAATTAATTTAAACCTATATCATTACGTCTCGCGCATTGAATCTTCAGATATTGCATGATACAATTAATAACTAGTTTATTTTACTAATTTATTTTTTCATGTAAAATACGTATTTTTTTATTTTTAGATGATTTTTGAAACTAAAAATTTATTAGTTAAATTATTTATTAGGTAAACGTTAGCATAAGTTTTTTTAATATTTATTTATTTGTATAGGTAAAAGAAATATTTATAATAATATTCAATAATAATACAATCACCAAGAAAATGGAAATGGAAATATATTTTTTTTCCCCTCTCTATTCTATGATTCAGAGAAACAATAAAACCTGGAGCCGGAAAACAAAGGAATAAAAATCTAAAAAAAAAAAAAAAACTAAAAGGTGTCAAAATTCTTTTGTGTAAACACAAAGGAATTTCGAAACCTATGGTCAAATATCAGAAATGCGTCTTAGCTTTCATAAAAATAATTATATTATAGTTATAATATTAATTACTGAATTTTTTAAATTAATAATATTAATTAAATTATTGATGAGATGGTAATTAATTTAAAAAAAGAGAGATTTTATAATAATTGATTTGGATATTAACAATTGTTATATTTTAAAATAAATTATAAATTTGATTTTATAATTCTTTAATTCCATTCGACGCCTATTATTACCCTTTTTACGCCTGTGGCTATATCCATTATTCTATTGAGTCTAAAGTGAAGTTTAGAATCGATAAAGTAAGGTAATAACAATGTTTATCAACTTTGCCTTTGGAAAGCACGCAACTTTATGAGCGCCTCCGTAGCCAAGTGGGAAGGAGCAGCAGTGCGTAACACACGCTTCTTGATTAGACCGGGGTTCGAGCCCGTCACCACCAAATACGGAGGATGCGGAAAGGTCAGGAATGACCACCGCATATCCCGGAGCAATATGGCCTTAGTTGCTAATGCTCCTAAAAACCAAATAACAAACAAACAAGCAACTTTATGAATCAGATGGTTTCGGGGCGACATAAATGGGGGGGGAGCATTGGAGGCGCCGCACCAGGGCCTCCGATCTAGGGGGGGGGAACACAATCGAGAGAGCCACCAAAGTTCTAATATAAATAAACGAGGCGGCCTTACCCCATTTGCATCCGGCCCCAAAGTAACTTTGCATGGCCCTGCAGGGTTTTAAGTGCCAGAACACAACTTTTCTCTGCATCAAAATTTACATCTAAACTGTGAATAAACACTAGGAAGTGTTCATAATAACTGAGTCATAACCCATTTAAAACACAATGGTGCTTCAAAGTCTGAATCTTACACATTATACAAATAACACCTATTAAGATGCTCTTATTATATACTACAATTGGCAAAGGAAAAACGTGCGGTAATTTGTAACGTTTATTCTGTACAGTGAATTAAATGTCTAATTCGGTCCTACCTTGACGTAAGCATTTATCAGGTGACACCTCCTTGATGATAACTTGGCAGCACGGATTACTGAAAAGGAAAAAGAAGTCCTTGCAAAGATTTTTCACTTCACACTTTATTATTATTATTACTATTATTATTATTACTATTATTATTATTATTAGCCATATGGTGCAAGAAAGCCTGAGGCTTATGCTGCCACCAGCCAAAAAAAATTCCCGAGTTACCCTGAGATAGTCAGAAGTAGAAGGGAATCACCAAGAAAGAGAAGAATGATGATATCCAGTGCAGTACCCTCCTGGGTGTGCCAAACCCATACTCACCAGATGTGATCCCCTGTGGTTAAAAAACCTGTTAACGGACTCGTCCGGGATTTGAACCAGGGAATCACTAAGAGTAACATCAAAACGGTTTCAGAAAACCTATGGGGAATTTGATAAATTCATATTTGCTGTATTTAGATGGCAAGAGCGGTTCAAAGATGATAAAACTGGCATAGAACACACCCTATTGCAGGACATCATCAACATCAATAACCGATGTCATTATTGGTACAGCATCTGCTTCTTGAAGACCGGCAATTTATAATCAGAAATTTTACACATGTTATGTAGAAATTATGGAAGCACACAAAGCATTTTGAAAGAACATTTCAAATTGAAAAACTTTATTTATACATTTATAATTGAATTTATATATTTATTTATAACTGAAGAACCATATCTATATACTGTATTTATTACTTTGTTTGTATTATGTATTCTTATTACCCTTTCATTTATTATTCTTTAGTTTGTTCTATATCTATATAACGTCGGTGTAGATACACCATAGACAACTCTTAAAGAAAAACTACGGTATTAGCTTCACAAAGGCATCATTTCATCTGTATCTCATATTGTGCCCATCCTTCACAACGAGTTGCCCATGTATTGAACTACCTCGAATAAGTAACGCTTCACTAATAGAGAATAGTTAGTTATTCCTCTGACCGTTTGGTCGTCCCGGAGTATAAACAGAAAATTTATTTATTTATTTATTTATTTATCCTCGGTGGGCGTTAGTGAAGCCTTGCTTATTCAACTTAGTGAAGCGCTACTTATTCGAGGTAGTACAATACATGGACAACTCGTTGTGAAGGATAAGCACAATACGAGATAAAGATGAATTGATGCCTTTCACACTACTACCGTAGTTTTTCTTTAAGTAGAATCCTAAACTCTTAAAATATTATGCCTAGTTGCATTTAATTTTATTTAAATTTAGTTTGTTCTATACGAGAGGTGTCCAGGCCGCATGCGGCCCCCGGCCGTGTAGGTCGACCCACGTATTGTACTCGTATGTCTCCTGGGTTTAAAACAAGCGTGTCACAAAACACAGTTTCACATTGACTTTTGAAAATGTTTGTTTTTAGTAATATTCGATTTTTTCTATATTGCGTTCTTCATTAGTACTTATTATTATTATAGCCATGTAATTAGATTGGCATCAGCGTTGTGTAATAATTGTTGAATTTTCGTATTTACAGTAGACTTTCAGAATAACAAAAGGAATTTGATTCCATACAGCAGAGGTGGCCAACCAGTCGATCGCGAAGAATTTTAAATATACAGTCATTCCTCGATTTGTGCACCTTGTGCAATGTAATTTTTGAGATGGTAGATGGCGGCACATTTTGAAGGAAAAAAGTAGATCACATCACAAATTAAGTAGGCCACTCCTGCCATACATTTATTTATTACATAAAGCGGTCCCAGCCAACCAATGGCAACCCCGCTGTCCGTTACACATAATTTAGCAGTACTCTTATATACTCCCTCTCCTGTTTGTCCAAGTACAGGGAAGGAAAAAACCTGCCATGACTAAAAAAGATTGATATGGACAAATTGAAAAATAATCAAATTACATAAAAAATAAAATATACATATAATTAAATTTCAGACAAAGTCCAAACTTCATTTGAAAGATCTGCATCTATTCACAGTCTGTTGGAAAGCCAGCAGCGCTAGGAGCTGCTGAGAAGAGAAATACCAGCGCCAGGAGCTGCCGAGAGCAGAAATTCCAGCACAAGGAGCTGGAGTTGCAGTGGATATAGCAGACTCAAACCTCCATGATTTCACAGAACTTTAGGTAATTGAGCACAAGGAGCTGGAGTTGCAGTGGATATAGCAGACTCAAGCCTCCACGATTTCACAGAATTCTAGGTAATTCGGCATACACTCCTGCCATACATCATAAGGCAATGTTTCGGGCACAGGAAAGACAAGGCATAGAAGATACCCCATATACATATTATGATTTTGAAGAAAATATATGAGACTGCTACCTCCTTTATTAGACTAGACAAAGACAGTAGGAAATTTAAAATTGAGAAAGGAGTTCGACAAGGAGACACAATATCTCCGAAGTTGTTTACAGCTACCCTTGAGGAAGCTTTCAGAAGATTAGACTGGTCGCAGAAAGGAATCAATGTGAATGGAGAGTACCTAAACCATTTTCGATTTGCAAATGACACTGTTGTCATAAGCCACGATCCCAAAGAATTAGAGGAAAATCTTAGTCAGTTATGCAGAGTTAGTAAGGATTTTGGACTAAAAATGAATACGGCTAAAACAAAAGTAATGATGAACAAGTATGCCACAGAAAGGGATATAATGATTGAAGGAGCAGTAGTTGAAAAGGTGGAGTCATATACTTATCTGGGACAGCGCAGATGTGGGAAACCACAGGTGGTGCCTAACCCTAAATATTATGCTTCTACTATGCCACTTATCTGAGACAAGTCATTGGCTGTAATAATGATAAATGGCTGGAAGTCAAGAGAAGAATAAATTTTGGATGGATAGCATTCAGGAAATATAGTCACATACTGAGGAGCAATATCCCAGTTTGTCTGAAACGTAAAATAATGAACCAATGTATATCCCCACCATGACTTATGGAAGTGAAACTTCGGCGCTCATCAAAAGAATGGAAGAGAAGCTGAGAACGAACAGCGAAGAATGGAACGAATTATATTCGGAATCAGACTGTTTGATAAGAAGAGAAACCCATGGATTAGGCAGCAAACTCAAGTAAAGGACATTCTTATCAAAACTAAAGAACTAAAATGGTGTTGGGCAGGACACATAGCTCGAAGACATGATGACAGATGGACTAAGAAAATAACAGAATTGCACCCAAGAGGAGCTAGAAGAAAACCTGGAAGACAACGACGGAGATGAACAGATGAAATTCATGAGTTTGTGGGTAGAAAATGGATGGCCATTGCACAAAACAGAAGGAATTGGAAAGTTGCTGGAGAGGCCTTCATCCTGCAGTGGATTGAAAATGGCTGATGATGATGATTCAGAATATCGGCACCTTCGGGGATTCAAGATTCTGTTATTTCGATTTTTCCATTATCTAGAAAGTTTTATTATTGATATATTTAATGCAGAAATAATGCGGCTAAATAAGAAATAGAGATTAAGAATGCAATTTTATTAAATGCGCATGAAAAACGTAAACATGCTAATGATCCAGCAATAATTTACACTCCTATTTAGGCCCGTTCTGTTTTCTCCAGGGTGTTCTAAAAGTCTGGAACGGATTTTTAGAGCATATTCCTGTGCTTTCAGGAATCCCCAAAATCCTCCTGACGACCACTAAGAAGGACTGTCTCCACCCCAGTGTTAATGCCATTTTTCACCTGTAAAGAAAAAAACATTTTTACCATTGGTTCCAGACTTTTCGGACACCTTGTGTTATTATATCAAGTTTGTGACTAAGCTTTAATGCTGTTCTTCTTTTTTTTCTTTTTTTCTCTGTATGAGGTTTATTAACTTTAGGAGCCATAGTCAGGTATTTGTAGTTTAAAATAAATGTAAAACAGCGGTATAATCGTGATATCAGTACAGAATTCAGGCGCCTCCGTAGCCAGGTGGGCAAGAGCAGCAGTGCGTGCCACACTATTCTTGATTAGACCGCGGTTCGAGCCCGTGACCACCAAATACGAAGGCTGCGGAAAGGGCAGGGAATGACCACCGCATATCCCCGAGAAGTATGGCCTTAGTTGCTAATGCTTCTAAAAACAAACAAACAGTACAGTGTTCACTTTCAAAATGGCGAACTTAACAAATACAGTAATCACGTGACTTGCCATTTCAATTTTTTTTTTTTTTTTTTTCGGCACTGCAAGGCATCTGCGCTGTTTGTAAACATCCAATCTCAATGTGCCGTTAGCTCGAATGTTCCGTTTTTTGGGTTGCCGTTATTTCGGCAGTCTACTGCCCATGCAGACAGGCTGCCAGGGCAGGTCATGGGGTTTTGTCAATGATATATAGGAATTTTGCTAGTAGGGAAAAGGAGGTGATTATCCCTCTCTATAAGGCAATGGTCAGGCCACGCCTTGAGTACTGCGTACAGGTCTGGAGACCTCATTTTAGGAAGGATGTAGATTTACTTGAGCGTGTACAGAGAAGGGCAACAAGATTGGTGAGGGGAATGAAGGGATCCTCTTATCAAGAGAGGCTTAAGTTCTGCAAATTGCAGTGGCTGGAGACTAGGCACCTGCACGGTGATCTGATTGAGGTGTATAAGGCCTTGAATGGGTTCAGCACGCTGAATTCTGATGGGATCCTTCCACTTGTTCAGATTACGAACCTAAGGGGGCATAAATTCAAATTAAGAAAAGACAGATGTAGATTAGATGTGCGGAAATTTGCCTTTAGCCAGCGGGTGGTTAATTGCTGGAACAAACTTCCATCTGTCGTTGTGGAAGTTGATAGGTTGAATAAATTTAAGGAGGAACTGGACAGGCATTTGGAGGGAATGGTGCGATTTTTTTTTTTTTTTTGGCTGATGCTGCATAAGCTCATACATTTGCTTTCTTGCATCACATGCCACTACTACTACT
The DNA here is from genome assembly GCF_048544385.1 of Mastigoproctus giganteus. NCBI lineage: Eukaryota > Metazoa > Arthropoda > Arachnida > Uropygi > Thelyphonidae > Mastigoproctus > Mastigoproctus giganteus. The sequence goes on from NC_143577.1 coordinate 43,302,263, forward strand.
ACTATTGTAGTTACTAAATGTAAAAAAAATAATAATAAAATAACTACAAAAGTTGATAAAGAATTAAGTTCTATTTTTTTTTATGCGTAACTGTTTTTGCAGCTGCGATCTTCCATTTGATCTGTTTTGGCCCAAAAAAAGTTGAACTTCCCTCTTCTATGCCCTTACCTTAGTATTGCTTGCTAACAATTTCCTCTTTTTTGGAAGAACGATTCTCTCAAAGCACAAAGGCTCACAATGCAACTTGAATGCTATGTTAATTCGGAATATGATCAGATGATCCGAACTTTTCTTTATATTTTTTTTCTCAAAAAAAAAAAAATTTAAATAAAATAAAATAATAATAATAATAAACAAATAAATAAATATATCGGGTGCCCGTTTTGACCATGCCCGGCCTAAGAGAGGAATTTTCTTTTCCCTATGGCCAATCCCGTCCCTGAGTTCATACAGGGAATATCTTCAAAAAGTCTTTAAAGTCTGAACTGACGACAGAACTTATTTAAATCTCAAAAATTAATAAAAAGAATTGAAAAAAAAAAAAAAAAAAAGTTTCAAAAACTATTGCTGGAGCACTCACAAACTTAATATAAATGGATGAATCTGTGTTGCGTTTAAAGGGAGAATAATCCTCCGTGATAATATAGTGGATTTGTCATTTGTTTCGAGAGACTGGTTTCAAATCCTCTCAGAGGCAGGAGCGATTCTTAAAGGTCTCTTCAATCGACTTTATCAATTTCAGTCATAGAGAACAGAGTTTTTTTCCCCTGTGAATTATTCCGGGTTCTGCAGATACGCAAATTGGCCCGCCAACACACTCTTGCAGATAATAATACGCATTAAAAACAAATAAATAAATAAACGTATGGACTGATGCACCAAAACAAAAGTAATCCATCCGCCAAGAACTATCCTAGTGAAAATACCGGAAGTGTTCGTTATCCAAAGATGTGAGCCTCAGGATATAGAATAGCGGTTATGTCATTCGTGACCAGTATGGCAAGATCAACGTTCAAATCCTGTCAATGATGTCAGTAAACAAACCTGCATTAGAGTACATTCATGATACTAATTCAAGATAACAACTAATATAATCGGTTAATGTAAGCAGTGCGTTACATTTCAGGCGCGTTAGCAAATAGTAATAATTCATGATTTATATATACATAAAAAAGATCAAAAAGCAAAAGTAACGAATTTTATGTGCGAACTGAGAGCATTTCCTTTCTGCGAATCTGCCATAATGCCCATTCATTCCTCCAATCACCGCATGGTAGCAAACATAATATCCAGTGCGTCAACTACAATATACTGTATATGGATATGAAAAAAAAGAAAAGGAAAGAAATAATAATTTCTTGATTTCTATTGGTCCGATTTTATTGAAATTTGTGAAAAGTCGACAAATCGTTCTGCAAATTTTTCATTAAAATCCGTTCAAGGATTTCTGTTGGTCAGATTTTAATGAAATATGGGATTGCTCTTCAAATCTTAATAAAAGCGCTAAATTTGTGAGTGGATTTTCAGAAATAAAAGTTTCTGAAAATCCATTCACAAGGGGTGAGTTATTTCATGCGGACAGACAATAGGCGCTTTAAGCATTTATGCTAATAATAACAAACTATTTACGGTAAGCATGCCTCTTCTGATTAGACTGTTTTGTACGAACAGAAGCATTGCAAAGCAAGCAATAAAGAAATCATTAATACAGGGGAAATGGGTATAGAACGCTGAGTCCTGTGGAGAGCGAGAATGAGACAGATAGGGATGAAATAAATCGTCGCACACAGGGCTCCAACTCCTAGGTTTTTCCACCCAGATCTGGGTTTTTTGATTGTCATCTGGGTTGATAGGTTTTTTTCACAAAAATATCTCAGTATCTGGGTTTTTTCGGTAATTTTTAATTTTAAGTCAAAATTTATTTTTATTTCTTGTAAATACAATAAAATTTAATAACAGTTTACAATTTTCTTAATTTTATATTCTAACAATACTGATCATAATTTGTAATATCTCAAGTGCTTGTACAAAATGCTACAAATGTAAAAGGATTCCAAAGTTTTTCGCAGGGTTCTACACTATGAAATTACGCTTACATGTTCATACATGTTCATACATGTAAGCATACATGTTCATACATGTTCATACATGTAAGCATACATGTTCATACATGTTCATACATGTAAGCATGCATGTTCGTGTTACTAACATGTATGCGCAGCCTATTGAGCAGGCGGAAGGCGGTCTTTGCTGCACAGTCTTTCGTGATCGTTCGTGGTATTATTGCATTATTTGGTGTGATTTTTACATTTATGCGTGTACTACATACAGTGATATAATAAATTTAAATTGTAGTGACTATTTCTATTTTATGTTAATGGTTAGTGATTGATTTTTTTTTTATAGAACATTTTAAATAAGATAACTGCTAATTAGCCATACCCACAAATTGCCCACAATGTCTGAAACTTGTTCCCCACAGAGAAAGATGAGTAAACGGTGGTATACTCAAAATTTTAGAAATGAATGGTTAGAAGATCCGGAATTAAAGGATTGGTTGAAAGAAGACAGTAATGAAAAAGGTGCGTCTTACTGTATTTGTTGTGAAATGAAATTAAAGAATGCCAATAAATCGATGTTACTAGCGCATAAAAATACAGTTAAACATAAAAGAAGTGCAAATATTGCTAAGACAAGTTCAACGTTAGACACGTTCTTCACAAAACGTAAACCTACGGAGAATGAAAAAGTAGCAAAGGCAGAGTTAACAATTGCTGCACTCATTTCTGAGCATAATATTCCATTTGCGCAATGTGATCACCTTATAGAAGCATGTAAGAAAGCATTTCATGATAGCAATATCGCAAAACAAGTTCAGATGAAGGCGACTAAAGTCTCTTATCTTATACAAGATGGCATAGCCTATCATGATACATTTCTAACATATGCAGAAACAACAAGTTTTCAACAGATTTGTCTTTATCGCAAGTTCTAGCTGTTGTTGTTAGATATTTTGATATTCAAAAACTTGATGTTGTAAATGTGTTACTTGACACTGTTTGTGTCGAAAATGGTACTTCAGAAGGGCTTTATCAAGCTGTAAAAGATCTTTTCAAAGAAAAAAACATTCAAATAAGTAATCTCGTTAGCTTTGGAAGTGATAATTGTGCCACTATGATGGGTACTAAGAGTGGGTTCCAGTCATTGCTAAAAAAGGATGTACCATCAGTATTTATAATGGGATGTGTTTGCCATTCTTTTGCATTATGTGCTAGTCATTCAGTCAAGGTACTACCATCATATCTAGAAATATTTATAAAAGATATCTCTTGTTATTTTTCCCGTAGTAGTAAAAGATTAAACGAGTTCAAAATGATTCAAGATGTTGTAGATACTGCTAAGTATAAAATCCCCAAATTAGCACAAACACGTTGGTTATCCCGTGGCAATGTAATAAAAATTATTATTGAGCAGTGGGATGCGTTAGTTCTTTATTTTCAGTCTCAATCAAAAATTGACAAAATCGATGGTGCAGGGAATATTTACAATACTATGATCACCAAAGGAACTAAGCATATGTTGTTGTTTTTAGGATATGTACTGGAGAAAATAAACTGTCTGAATATTGAATTTCAATCTGAGCATTTCAGATTGCACTTACTTCATTCAATGGTTTCAATTGAGTATAAAAATATTCTTAGTTTTTTCATAAAAGAAGAAGTCATTACTTCGTGCAAGCTGGTTGAAATTGATCCAAGCAATGTAATAAATCATAAGCTTCTGAATAAAATATATTTGGGAGGCCGTTGTATGGCCTTATTAAACTCAACACCACTTGGTGACAGTGAAAGCAGGTTTAAAAATGATTGTTTAAAATTTCTTGTTGAACTTTGTATGGAAATCAGAAAAAGATTTCCTCTAAATGATGATGGAATTATCGCCAGTCGCAATGTTCTTGACCCAGCAGTGATACATGATCGTGCCAATTCGCCAACCCCAATTTTCCATTTAGCAATGCAGTTCCCTCACCTTGTTTCTGAAGACAAACTAGATCTTCTAGATGATGAATGGAGATCATTTCGTTTAAATCAAGATTTAGATTTCTCTTACAAAACCATCCCTGAGTTTTGGTATCTGTTACGTAATGTAAAAGATGGCTTTAATAATTCTAAATATGAGATTTTATCTAACTTTATGACCAGTCTAACTATTTTACCTCACTCTTCGGCAAGCGTAGAAAGAATGTTCTCCCAAGTAAACCATATAAAAACAAAAGCCACAAACTCCCTTAAACCAGAAACTGTGAAAAATCGACTAATGGCAAAACAGGCGATAAATAGATCTAATCAAAATTGCTATACATGGAAACCTAAATCAGAATTGGTAAAAGAAGTCATACAAGGAACTTGTCATAAAAGATACGAAGAACGTTTGAAAAAAATGAAAGAACTTCAAAAAATAAATGTGGAGGGAACTGAATGGGATGAAAATTCTGATTACAATTAAATAAAAGATATTTTTGCATGGTAAGTTTTATCTTATTTGTGTTACTATACTATATGATGAAAACTAGGTTTTTTTTTGGGTTTATTTAAGTTGCAATCTAAGTTTTTTTAAAATTTGTGAGTGGGAGCCCTGGTCGCACATACTGCAAGGAGGTATGGCATTATACACGCTGTGCTCGAATTCAACACCGGTCGTTTCTATTTGAAGAAGTTCAAATACAGTACTTATGTTGACCCAATTGAAGGTCAACGATTAGCGCTACTATAACAGTACTTTTTATTTAGATTGGTCATTCCATCCTTCCAACAGGATCGTCTTCTAGCAACGGTTTTCGACAGGAAGGCAATATTTTGCATATTACATCACTGTTCAGGATCGGTTGTTAGTTGGCCTTCATTAATAGCACAGAGTGATCCATCATGGACTTTCTGTCTCTTGACCGCCTCATTTTTCAGATTCAAAGCCGTGATACCTAACTGCACTCACCCTGTGGCACACATGGTTTTGTTTTCTGTTTAAATATCACGAGAAGAGAAAGGAAACAGCTATCCTCACCGAGAATAAGCATTGCTTCTATCGTTAAAAGTGAAGTATTGTAGTTCACTATTAGACTCTTTTTTAGAATGCGCAACGAACTCTATAGAAAATATCAAAGAAGTCAGTGAAGAATCACTAGTGAATATCATACTTAGATAATAAATTCGACTTTAGTATCTCGATAAATCTTACCATGAACAGTAATTAATCCAAAGTTGTTATAGATATCCAACTTGAGCTTGGCTGAAATAAAATAAAAATATAAATGAACAAATATTTATTTTCAATACTAATAGAAAATAATCATTTTCTATTAGTATTTGGTAGGATCACAAAAATTAAAACATTTTTGTCGTATAACAATTATTTCTTAAGACAGATTTCACAAAGAAAACTTTCAAATTTCAAGAAAGCTGCTTTTCAAGTTTTGGTAAATACGCGGAGGAGGTGGGGAGTTTAAAAGTTTTTAGCCCAATATAGATCGCAAAGGTTTTCATGAAAGACAATATTGCGAACCTGTGCTGTGACTCTTCTTGTGCGTTCACATAAAATTTCAGATCGTAACTATATTATTCTCCTTTACAGAGGACGTTGAGGTGTGGAATGTGAATGAAGATGGCGACTATTGAGAGGAATAAGCACCATACAGTCATTGGGTACCTTTATTTAAAGGGAATGTCGCGGAAATAAATTCATGAAGACATGCAGCAAACATTAAAAAAAAAATTATTATATTAGAGTCACCCGTAATTCGTTACATAAACCCTTATTTGTGTCTGTTAATTGCGTGTGTTCTCTGGTCGATTTGCCTGTTTTGCTGGACGCAAAAACCCGTTTCTTGGGGGAGAAATCTTGCTATCTACGCCTGAGACTGACTAACTCAACCACGGAGTGAACAAAGCTCAATTAAAGTTCCTCGCGTCATCGACGGGATTCGAACCCGGGCCTTTTCCACCCCGTGTGAGGACGGTGACGGTACCGCTGTGCTACCGCGAAGACATGCAGCAAACATTAGGGGAATCTTGTCCTTCATACGCCGCGATCAAAAACTGGATTGTAGAATTTAAGCGTGGACGAGACAGTGTTGAAGACGTACACCGCAGTGAGAGGCCTGTTACCTTGTCGGCACCTGCAGATGTGAATGCCATTCATGACTTGATCATGCAAGGCCGCAGAATAACATTGAAGCATATTGAGGCAACGTACAACATCTCCCATGAGCGAGCTCACGATATTGTGGTGAATCTTTTAGGAATGAAGAAGATTTCTTCGAGGTGGATCCCTAAAGCACTGAATTCTGATCAGAAATGGGAAAGAGTGAGGTGTCATGAGATTGTGCAGCGTTTTAAAGCTAATGAAGTTCAGTTTGGGTGCTGTATGTTACTATGGAAGAAACATGGGTGCATCAGTTTGACCCTGAAACAAAAGAAAAAGCGGAAGCACCCCTCTTCTCCCCTTCCTAAAAAGTTTCGAGTGCAGAAGTGGCTGAGAAAGTCATGGCATCAGTATTCTGGGATGCTGAAGAGTGATCATGGTTATTTCATGTAAGGACGTACCACTACCAATGCCGAACATTATTTTAACCTATCGGAACGTTTCCTCTAGGAATTAAAGCTCAAGAGGCGTGGGAAAATTCGTCAAAGTCATCTTGCATCAAGACAGTGCACCGGCACGCACAGCATTTGTGCGACTGTGGGTTCGAGCTATTACAGCATCCGCCCTAGTCATCGGATTTGGCTCCATCGGACTATTTTCTATTTCTGAATTTCAAAAAAGGCCTTGAAAAGAAAGAAATTCTACAGTGGCTGTGATGGATGCAGTCAACAACTGGTTTGAGTTGAAATCTGAATTTTATTTGAGCGGGTTACGAAAGTCAGTGGACCGTGCCAGAAAGTGTGTTGAGTTAAGGGGGACTATGTTGAAAAATAAATGGGTTTTCACAATTTTCCAGGATTCTTTCTATGAGAGACTAGAAACTTTTCAAATCTTCTCTCGTATATTTTTATATAAACATGATCTTTATTGTAAGGTGCAAAGGTACATGCAGGTATCCTGACTTTACCTACAAAACTCTACACGGCACTAAGCCAGAGGTTATCTTATTTATGACATACACGCGTGCGAGCTCCTCGTAAATTTAAAAAATACGCCCTTTTAGTCCTCGCTGGTAGCATAATTATAATCATCGTCCTCCACACTGCGTAGAAAAGGCTCGAGTTCGAATCCCGTCAACAACATGCAGAATTTTTTGAAACATTTTTTTTTTCTTTTAAATCACAGTGTAGCTGTGGCTGGGTTGTTGTTGTTGGGTTTTAGGAGTATCGGCAACTAAGGCCGTGTTGTTCCGTGTATATTGTCTGTAAATTGCGAGTGTTCTGAGGTCGATTTTCTGTTTGCTGGATGAAAAACCCGAGTTTCCGAGAGAAACAAAAAACCATGCTAGTCTCGTCTGAGACCGACTAACTCAGCCACGTTATGAAAAATACCCATAAAAATTCTTCCCATCATTGACGGAATTCGAGCTCAGGTCTTTTCCACCCGGTGTGGGGAGGACGGCGATCCTACCAATTGTGCTACCCCACGAGGGTGTGGCTAGTTAGTCGGTCTCAGTAGTAGAAAGTTTCATGGATTTTTCTTTATTCTTGATGTTGCTTGATTCTGGATCAAGAGAAAGACTTGAACAAACTGAAATTATCTCTGAAGACTTGAACAAGGACTGAAATTATCTCTGAAAACTTGATCAAGGACTGACATTCTCTTTGCAGACTTTCACAGGAACTGCTATCTAGAAAGAATTGATTAATATATTGTATTTGAATATTTCATAAAAGCTTCAACTGCTACTTCCTGCATTTTGTCTCACGAACTTGAGGTGATACTTCGTGATGGAAATTAAATCCTTATTGATTGGAGTGACGAACCTACTGTGTTAGAAATCGTAAATAGTGTATATAGTACGTAATTTTACTCTAGTGCTTCAGCTGTGCCATGCCATCGGATACCTATCTAACAATGAAATTAAGGATTGCTGCAACTACCGAACCTTCTCCTGATCCATTGTAGAGTTCTGATATACCTTTGCTCCAAGAGGATCACCTATCAAACGATGGGAGTGCCAAAGAAATCTTCAACGTCGGAAGAGCTACCCTTCAAGCTGAAGGATAGCTCTTCTATCCTTCAGCTTGAAGGATAGAATCCTCAATAGATCTATTGAGGATGCGCCTCGACATCTCCTAATCCTGCTCACAGGATAGGAATTGCTAATCCTAAATTAGGATAGGATTGTACCACGATATGTGGCTTCTACAAAGGCTGAAAATTGCCTCCACCTCCTCCTTTTTTTTTTTTCTCTCTCTTTTATCTTTTCTCAGTTTCTCTTAACTTCCTTTTATTACGGCGGGTCCCTTCTCTGACCCCCCCCCCCGCTGCACTTCTTTCCTTCCCCACCACCCCTAACTTTTCCAGCTATTCCCATTTTCCTTTTCTCATAACTTTGTCTATCCTGGAACTTTGTTCCGGTATAGACTAGCATGAAGGTAGTAGATCCTGGCCACCTCCACGTGGCGGGGATGGGGGGGACGCTGTGACCAGCTGTTGCTGCTTCCCACCTAAGAGCCAGGTACCGGCCGACTACATAACAACAGAACACATCATAACATTTACACACACAACACACTACATACAAATGGCCGGTTCTGGCATGAGCCTCACCACAAGGAGTACAATAGCGGCTAATGGGGGAACCCTGGGGTCCGCCACAACAACACATGAATATCCCCTGAAATATCCCCTGTTTGATTCTATACCGAAGTTATTAATTTAGCATATAGGATAAATAATCGCTTGAGGAAATTTAAAAGCACAATTTTTCACAATTTAACAGTGGACAGTTGAATTTTACAAGTATCTTGGCGTGAGTTTTCGGCATTGGCAAAGACGTGCTTCGGGTAGCTACAAATTTTCGAATTGGACAAAAGTTTTGTATAAAATATCCAAAAATCATTGTATTACGAATCAATTTAATATCGGCTCCACTATGTATATATACTGAACGTTGTTTTTTTTGTTAATTTTGTCTCTGTACTTTACAGCTATATATTTTCATTATTTTATTGATTGGCATGTGCCAATCAATAGGCAACTGAGGCTACGAGGGGCCAGTATATCGTTTGTAATAGCGTGAACTCCTGTGTCTATTTTCTGTGTGCTGGTCTTGGACTGTTTTTACGCTTAGAGAACGAATCCCAAAAAAAGGGGGGGGGGATTAATGACATTAAAGCAAATTTAGAATAGGCCGTTTGAATCATTAAATGGATTTGTTAGTAAATTTGGTTTTCTTTTTAAAGTATCAATCTTTTAAAAAAATGTTTACGAAAGATCTTTTAAAGCGTTGCCAAATTTAAAAAAAAAATGGCTTTAAAAAATTTCCATGTCGGAAATATTTTAAGGAAACGACTGTACTAAATACTTGTCATTCTTCAAAAGTCAGCAACAACCATCATCACAATCACAAGATGAGCCAATTTTTTAAAGCTTGGCAACGTTTTAAAAGATTTTTCGTCAAAATTTTTTTCAGGTTTGATGCTTCAAAAAGAAAACCAAATTTATTAACAAATCCATTTAGTGATTGAAACCGTCTATTCTAAATTTGCTTTAACGTCATTAATGTCTTTTTCTCTCTCTCTTTTTTTTTTTTTTTTTTCGATTCGTTCTCCAAGCATAAAACCTATCCAAGACGAGACAGTACTTGTAAATGAGCTTCAGCTTTTTTCGCCGAAGTTGATTATTAATACCAAACAGAATTCGTACCACATGATCAATGAGAATATCCCATTAACCCCGTCTGCGCATACGGGGTTAATGGGATACAAACCACTGGCTTCTTGCCTAGAGTCCACTTGAATTGAGCCATCTTAACACAGTCCTGTTGTAATTGTTTTCACCTATGGCCGTAACAACCCCAAGCGACAGAATATCGTAGAGATCTGTCTTGCGGTTAGAGCCAGATAGTGGTCTGTTCTGGTTGACGTAGTAGTAGTAGTAGTAATAGAGGCATGTAATAGAGGCGTATGAGCTTATGTAGCATCAGCTACATAAGCTCATACATTTAAAAAAAAAAAAAAAAAAAAAAATTTCACTCAACTATTCCCTCTAAAAGTTCCTCCTTGAATTTATTTAAGCTATCAACTTCCACAACGACAGATGGAAGTTTATTCCAGCAATTAACCACCCGCTAGCTAAAGGCAAATTTCCGCACATCTATTATCCCTCTGGTGACATTAGCCAACTCTTGTAATGGTTCCTGCCTCTTGAAACTGTTTCCATAGTGTCGAGACAACACTGTGTGACACATTAAGACAATATTCCACCTCTTTCTGCAAATGCCTGACTTCAACTCGTCCAACGGCCCGCCATCTATGCATTTATGCAGATGACCTTAAGATCTACTTAGCAGTGAAGGAGATAACAGATTCTCAGCAACTTCAATGTGCCCTCAAGAAATTCTCTGTGTGGTTATCTCTGAATGGCTTGTCTGCTAACCCATCGAAGTGTAAAGTAACCTCTTTCTCATCTTGCAGATCCCCACAACTAAAAAATACGGAGTACACTATTAACTCTGTGGTCATCGAAAAGTGTGCCCAAGTTAACGACTTGGAGGTTCTCTTCTCTAGCAGTGTTAAATTTGATGTCCATTTCCTTACCATCACTAGCAAAACATTCAAAACACTGGGATTTATCAAAAGAAAGACCTACAAATTCAAAACTGCAAATTTACTGTTATCCTATATAAAACCATTGTTCTGCTAATTCTTGAATTCAGCTCATCCATCTGGAATCCCCACACCAAGGGTTTAATTAACAAAACTGAAGCAGTCCGAAAAAATTTTGTTCGATTCCTTACGTTCCGTAACCCTCTATTTTATCACTCAGTATACTGTACTATGAATCGCGGTGTGATTGCTTTCATCTCAGGCCTCTAAGCACTAGAATTGCTGACATCACTCTTCTAGCTAAAGTAATCACTGTAACCTATTAAGCATCTGATACCCTTAGTTAAATCAACTTCCATGCTCCTTGTAAGCAAGTCAAGAGTCGTACGCTGTTTCGCTTTGACTCTACCACCACGACGGACTTTATGAAGTTCAGTCTACTAAACAGAATCAGCAAATGTCTCTCTCATTGACCTTTTTTGACAATTCCCCATTACTGATGAACTCCATCCACAAGCATGCCAGTCCTCTTGAACTGCAAAGTGACTAGTTCTCATTTAATTAATGTAGTTTTTTTTTCTTTAATTAATTTATTTGATTTATCTGTAACTTAACTTAATGCATATTTCTTTTGTACTCGTGCATATGATTTTAATGTTTGTACCTATGTCAATGTTTTATCTTACGGTTGGATTTCTTATTATTGTTATCGACTCTGCTCATTGTTCTGCTCCTAGATACACTGTTACTGGTTACCTGTTGTGTATCTTGTTACTAATAAAATTTTAAAAAAAATTCAAAGAATCATCTAAACGACGATGACTTACCATCCTGACTATTGGAGATGTGGTCGCAACCTGTGTTTTTATAGTCATGAATAATTTTCATAATATGCGGCTCTGTAAGGTAGTAGATCGATTTCTACTAGATACTCGGAATGTGCATGCCAGAATGCCCATTATATCAAATATTCGCCTTCGGCGACACTGTTCACAATAAAATATTCATGAAAAACATTTTGTTCTTTTAATTTTGTAGAGCAGTGGACATCGCTTTGAATCACCCAATAGTATCCACTCACCTGGCTCAACACAAGAAATTTCTGAGGTTCGCATCCACGAAAATCGATGTTTGCAGGAGTTTCTCGTTTTTGTTTTCTTCAGTCACTTTTGAACTGACGTCTCCTTTTAATGATGGTTCGTTCAGTTTACTTGTGAATCCACGTTCTGTAGTTTTTCTAAGTTCGCGTTTAATTACAGCTGGAAGATTCATTATTAATTTCTATTTTCATTATTCATTTTTTAAAAAAAATCAGTAATCTGCTTAATTCTTATTTCTTCTTCTCCTATTCACTTTTCCTTTTTCTTTTAGATGCACTAGATTTGAATTACCTTCCGGCGTCGTAGTCCCTTTTAAATCTAGACATCGTACTTTTCTAAGGTCAAATTAATGGATTTTCTAAGGTTAGATGAATTTCTGTACATTTATATAAGCTGGGCTTTATATTTTTCTGCCGCAGCCCCCTAGTGGTGAGGCTCTGGGCAGTTGCCCATTTTGCCCACGCCCATCGCCGCCAGCGTAGGCGTTATCGCCTAGTTGGGTGCCTGCTGGCTGATTGTGAAAATCAACTTTTACTTGTTCTGGTGCACTTGCATGGTTTACCCGGCGTACAACTGTGGACGCCGTTGGCGCTTTACAAACGTTTCTGAATATCCCCCACTGATTTTCCTTCTCTGTTGTGGAAAATATTACCATTGTTCTCCGAATCCATTTCAAAACAAGGATCTAGCACTATCTATCGGAATGATAGATGGTTATGGAGTAGTCCATTTCAAAAGACAAACCCACGTTATTTGCAAAAATTATAAAAGTGATATACAGAAAGTTTGAAATCATGTAGTTCGAGACGGCAGGTGGAGTGAGTATAGTTGTAAACAAGTTTCAAGTTTCAAGTTTTATTTAATTTTTTTTTTTTTTTTTTTTAATTGTAGGATGTATCTTTTGGAAATTTGTTTACTATGATTCTCCTAAGCCTGACCGTGTTAAGATCGGAAGAGGAAAAAATGCTCTTTTTATACTCGGGCAGGACCACATGGCTGAGTGTAGTTTACAACTAATCATTCGAAAGAATGCCATCATAATCGTATTTAGTGGCCACATGAATTTTAACCATGGATTTAAGGTACCATGGTCAGCTCAAAAAAGTGTACTACTAATTGGAAGTGAAGCCATCCAGGGCGCCAACCCTCAGTGGTTATGTGAAATATGAGTAATGTCAAGGGACCCTTTCACATGGTAGGATAGTGGACAAATGAATACAACGTTTGTGGGATTTTTACATTTAGTATGGATGCACGGCCTTTTTTTGATTTCCCTGAGTACATAAAAATACCGTATTTCGATGCCTGGTTATATACCATGCATTGCAATGAAATTTGCATTAAAATTCAGCAAAAAATAAACATGATTTTTTTTTCAGTTTTTCGTTCTCGTGATGGTAGTATAACATCACATTACAAATGTTATATTGACGGAGTTTTTACTGGCTCCTGGAAGCTAGCCCGGTTGAAATTATTGAGAAAACTGGGTAAAAAGTTGAGTTACCCCCGGTTTTCCGACCAATATCTTCGTTGGCAAATCTAGGAAAGCTTTATGAGAGGCTGATATTATCTAGACTAAATCATCTGTTTGGGGAATTAAACTTCAGGTTTGTAAATCAATATGGTTTCACAAAGCGACTTTCTGCAGTTGATGCCATTGGAGATCTGACTTCTCATATACGCAATTCTACTAATAAGTATGAATTGGCGATATTAATAGACTTTGAAGGAGCCTTTGATAGTGTCTGGTTCCCAAGTATTTTATTTTCACTTAGATTACTAAATTGTCCTAGATTATTATACCGTACAGTGTTTAGTTATTTAAATGGGAGACAGATATTATTGAAGGCTCAGCACAAGGTGTTCATGAAAGCAATGTCCAGAGGCTGCCCACAGGGCCCAGTGTTGGGCCCTGTGTTCTGGAACCTGGTACTGCACCAATGGTTATCATTAGAACATGAGTTTTGCTACAAAGTAGCATATGCCGATGATCTCGTCTTGTGTATACCTGGTAGATCCAGGAAAATTTTAGAAGAAAGACCTGAGGCAATTTTATATAGTTTGGTCATTTGGGTTAGCCAACATAAGCTGAAAGTATCCCCTTCAAAGACACTAATGATGGTATTTAAAGGGAAACTGGATCCTGGTAGACCACCAAAAGTTTTACTACATGGTAAACAGATACCAACGGTATCACAAGTTAAGCATCTAGGAATTATTTTAGATAACAGATTGCTGTTTATGCCACATCTGGTTTTTATAATTGAAAATATTAAGAATTTCACGGCCGCTGTAATACGTATTACTCGAACAGATTGGGGACTGAAAAGGTTACTGTTATATTATAAGGCCACATTTCTGCCCATTGTCTCCTATGGATTTATTGTTTGGTATAAGAGGATGGATAATATAAGATTTAGGAATAAATTACTCTGTATTCAAAGATCAATGTTGTTAGCGATTAGTAGTCTGTAAAACTGTATATTCCTTTAGACCTGTATATTATTTATAGATCTTATTGGTATTCTTTAAGAAAGGGATTAAATTATTCATATATGAATTTATTAAATGAATTTGAAGATCAAACTAAACTTACCAAGACGGATGTTATGAAGGAAGTTGTCGCCATGTGGCAAGCGCACTGGGATGTTAGTGAAACGGGCTGTGTTACGCGTTTATTTATTCCTGATGTTAATTTGTTTTATAATAGTAAAAAGAATTTATTTATGGTTTTATCCAAGTATGCAAATGTTATACATTTTTACAGGGCATGGGTCATTAAATGACAAGCTGTTTAAATTTGACCTTGTGACGAGCCCTGATTGTTGTTGTGGCGCTGGGGAAACCTGGCATCATATTTTGTATGAGTGTAGTATTTACTCAGATTATAGAAGCCAACATTTATTGGTGATACCTGAATTAAGTTCAGGTTGTGAACATGTATATGTAGGTAATAAGTCGTACTACAATGCTCTCCAGGAATTTAGTTATCAAGTCTTTAACAAGAGAAAACACTTGCATTCTTTATTGTTGAAGTAGATTTTTCCTGCGTAGTTGTACTGCTCCCGTTTCCACTTTTGAATCGGGGTGCGATTTTTTTTCTCCCTCCCTGTAACTTGCAGGAGTGCCTTTTTTTTTTTTTTTTGCTAGCACTGGTAAAAGATTACTGGTGCAGGATATATTACACTCCTGTTAGTTTGTGGGTGGAAATGTTTTATTAACAATATTCTTATTTTTTTATATTATTATCATTATTTATTTATTTATTTTATAATTTTTTTCCATTTATTTATTTTTAGTTATTTATATATATTTAGTATTTTCTTTTTTTTTTAATTTAATTTTATCATTATTTTTTTTTCTTATTTTTTTCTTTTTTTTTTATTTATTTATTTATTTTTGCTGGCTTCCAGGTTGGTCAGCCTGGGAGCGGGATTGCTGGCACCCACTGGTACCCACTTCCCCCAGTGGGTGTGGGATAAAGATGCCTATTATGTTATTGCATAGACAGTGTTTAGTTGACGCAGGTTCGGCTCCCTGCGCCAGTGTTAGGCGACAGGCAGCACTTAGTATTAGTATTAGTATTAGTATTAGTAACGGCCGTATGGTGCAAGAAAGCCTATGGCTTATGCTGCACCAGCCAAAAAAAAAAAAAAAAAAAAAAATCCGAACAAAACAATGATAAAAACAAAAATTAAATAAATAAATAAATAATAATAATTAATAAATAAATAAAAATAATAAAATGAAATAAAAAATAAATAAAGAGGAATTTAATCCTATCATCCTATGCGCTTCCCTTACCCGAAAGTACTATCCAGATGACCTTTGAATTTCCCCAAACTGTCGGCCTCTACCACCCACGAAGGCAACTTATTCCAGTAATTTATAACTCGCTGGCTAAAATAAAACTTCCTGCAGTCCAATCTAAACATTTCCCCCCGTAACTTGAATTTATGTCCCCTAGTTCTAGCATCATTTATAATCTTGAAAATTTTGTCCTCATTCATTTTACTGATGCCTCTCAGAGCCTTAAACACCTCAATCAAATCTCCTCTAAGGTGTCTAGTTTCCAAACTCTGCAACCCACATATTCGAAGTCTTTCTTCATAAGGACGCCCTTTTGCCGATCTCACCAGGCGAGTTACCCTTCTTTGCACCCTTTCAAGAAGCTCGATGTCTTTCTTTAGGTGCGGTCTCCATACTTGAACACAGTATTCCAAGTGTGGTCTAACATAGGCCTTATATAATGGGATTATCACGTCCCTATCTCTACTTGCAAAAGTTCGATAGATCATCGATAGGACACCATGGGCCTTTCTTGCAACCTGTTTACAATGCTCAGAGAATTTCATATCTGACCGTATCGTAACACCCAAGTCCCTTTCCTCCAGTACTGGGTTTAGTTGAACTCCACCAAGTGAATAAGTTATTTTGGGATTACTGTTTCCCAGGTGTAATACCTTACACTTTGTTGGATTAAAGCACAGCTGCCATTTTTCTGACCATTCCTGAAGTCTATCTAGGTCTCTCTGAAGAAGCTCAGCTTGACAGTGATCATTAACTACTCTACCAATTTTAACATCATCTGCAAATTTAGACATCACGCCCTCTATCCCTTCATCAATGTCGTTTATGAAAATTAAAAACAACAGTGGTCCTAATACTGATCCTTGGGGAACCCCACTTCTTACATCAACCCAATCTGAGGAATAGCCATTTAACACAACCCTCTGCCTCCTGCCCTGAAGCCATCCTTCTATCCATCTAAGGATTTTCCCAGTGATTCCAACCTGTTCCAACTTATAAAGCAACCGCTCATGTGGGACTGAGTCAAAAGCTTTGCTGAAATCTAAATAAACAATGTCGAAATTATTCCCTAAATCCAGCTCGTGAGTGACCCTTTCGAAATAGCGAACCAGATTTGTTAAACATGATTTTCCCTTTACAAAACCATGCTGAGTATCCTTGAGAATTTCAATTCGATCCAGATGATCCTGAATTCCACCCTTGATCATTGCCTCCATGATTTTCCCTACTACTGAAGTCAGACTGACAGGTCGATAATTTCCCACTTCACTTTTAGAGCCACCCTTATGTATGGGAGATACATTTGCACTTTTCCAATCCAAGGGAATCTCCCCAGAGTCTAGTGATGCTCGCATAACCAGCCTCAGTGGTTCAATGCACTCGCTTGCCGCCTCTCTCAAGATTATAGGGTATATTCCATCAACTCCAGGAGCCTTACTGGTCTGTAGGCTTGACAGTTTTTTCATTAAATAATCTTGCGAAATTTCAATATCATTGATTACATATTTTTTAAGTTCGCTCCCACAATTTCCCACTTGCCCATATAGGGGCTGTTGTCTGACGGCAGAGTAGCCTGATGTTACAACATTTACATACATTAACGCACACATGTTTAACACACTCAGGCCAATATCAAGGGATTAGTATGCCTACAGAATACACAGGTGGAGATGGATGCGAATCCGGATGCCACCCACGGCAAATATACACATAGTATGGATGCGCGGCCTTTTCTTGATTTCCTTGAGTACATAAAAATACGGTATTTCGATGCCTGGTTATATACCATGCATTGCAATAAAATTTACATTAAAAATTCAGCAAAAAAATAACCATGATTTTTTAAAAATTTTTCATTCTCATGATGGTAATAACAAAACTCACTACGTAATGGAAACCTAAAAAGAGAAAAAGAACAGGGTATGAAAGAAAATTGAGCTCGTCGGGAATTTGAATCCGGGACCTCTCGTATGTGGAACGAGAATCATACCACTAGGTAGTGCCAGGTATGATTTTCATTTAGGGTTACCTGGGGGTAACCCTAAATGAAACTCAGTAAAGAAATATATACAGAATGTTTCAAAAATGATGGTCAATAATTTAAAGGTGAAAAGTACAAACTAAAATAAGCAAAAAAAAGTCCCAGTGAACAACGGGCCGCAAATGAACGGTTTTCGAAATAATGCACATTTTCTGTTAAGATCCGCCACTATGGAAGCACTAGTTTAGCAAAAATCTGGGAATCCTTTGCTAAGGGTAGTTTTATTAAATATAAAATAATACATTTTAAAATTTTGGTTTCAACACCACAGGATTTTACAGATGTTATATGTTACAAAAGATGTTCAAAATGCTGTCCTTGCATCCGTACGCAGCTTTGTAGCCTTCTCTGCATTGAGTTGCGAATATCCTCTTAGGCATTCCTGGATCATTTCTGTTTTGCTGAAAGGCTCCTTCAACCCGACGCTTCAATTCCTCAAATATTTTAATGTCAGGAGTGTACACCAAGCTTTTTACATGACCCAAGATAGAAAAATCCATAGGATTTAAATCTGGTGATCTGGGAGGCCACATTACAGGCCCACCTCTACCTATCCACCGTTGACCATACCTTCTAGTTAGATACCGAGAACAACTCGAGCAAAATGTGCCGGTGCACCATCATGCATAAACCACATGTTCTGGCGTTGCTGAACTGGAACGTTATCATCATCAAGGTGGTCTGGAAGAACGTTCTGCAGGAACTGAAGATACAGCTCTCCTGTTAGCCTCTCTCTCTCTCTCTCTCTCTCTCTCTCTCTCTCTCTCTCTCTCTCTCTCTCTCTCTCTCTCTCTCTTTTCATCTATCTTCATTCAGCATGAAATATTCCTATGTGCTATGTGGAATGAAATTTTTATTTTATTTTATTTTACACGACACACGCTGGCCTTACCTTAGCAGTCTGTAAAAACTGAACAGAGCAACGATACGAAGATGAACTTTTGTTCTAGGAGCCGCCCACACAAAAATAAAAAATAAAATAAAAATAAATATTCTTTCTAACACCCTTTCCTCAACATCAGGTGTTATGCTTCTGGGCCTGCCTGCTCATACTCCATGTGCGAAGCTCCCATGTTCTCTAAGGTGTTGATGTGCGCCTGTTGGGCTGCCTTCGGCGGGGAAATCCTTCTTGGAACAGACATGCAGCCTCGAGTGCACTGCCGTTGACTTTACCATACATGAAGTGCATGTCCGCATACTCTTCGTTGCTGTAACCTCTTTCCATGTTGACTATCCTTTGACAAGTACTAATATACCTGCTACGTCTCAGAGCATTGAGAGAGGGGAAAGGGAGAGAAGGAGCATAACCTAACCTAAACAAACAAGCCAGTGGTGGATCCCAACTCTGTACAGTTCACCTTGTCAGTGGTGGATCCCAACTAGGAATGTGCAATATCTTGAAAACGATTCACTTAAGGACCCATGTTTACTAGGCTTTTTTTTTTGCATATTGTAGTCTGTACAGTTCGCCTTTAAATTATCGACCATCACTTTTGAAACACCCTGTATAGGCTGGGATAATTATACTTAAAAAAAAAAAGAAAAAAAAAAAGTGACTTACTCTTGGAATAAACAGTTTTCAAGCTGTAATAAAATTCATATTACATGTTGTCCCCGCGGATAGCACAGTTGATACAAACACCGTCCTCCTCACCAAGTGTAAAAGGCCTTGGTACGAATTCCGTTAATGACGCGAGGAATTTTTATTGGCGTTTATCACAAAGTGGGTTATTCGGTCTCAGTCGAGGGTGGCATGTATTTTTTACTCCCAGAAGCTCGAAATTTTTCTTTCAACAAAACAGGCAAATGGAACTCAGAATACACGCAATTTACACACAATATAATGACGCCTCGTAATCTTAGTTGCTTTGGCGCTTAACACACACACATGCATACCGATATATTGACTCACCTTATACTCCTTAATTTTATTTTAAAGCATAATATCTATAATTTTGCAAATAAGTCAATAATGAACGATCTCTACCAAGAACTACTAATCCAAGACTTTTTGGTCTCTTTCCCATTTCATTATCATAAAAGCCATAAAACTATGATGTACACTATAAATAAACCCACATACCTTTTCCAGTGAGTACATCCATCGCCCTATACTTGAAAGTCTTCACCGGAGATCGTGAGATACTGCACCTAGATTTCTGCTTTGTAAGTTTTCCAATGGGCAATCCCATTCCTCGTCTTCTGTTTGCTTCCAGTAACTGCAGATCACTTTCTGTGTAGGTGGATTCGTAACTGGATTCGTCACCATCTTCATCATCTTTAGAAGTTTTGTTGTCGTCTGAAGTTGGCGTTTTTTCCCATCCATCGGGGGAATGCCTGCTCGGGAGGCTTTCGTTTCTTGAGCTGGATGTTTGCAACGAACTGGATCCTCCACTTTCATTGGGAGTTTCTTCTTGTGGGGAAGAACGCGATGATTCAACAGCACTCTTTCTCTGTTCTTTCAGACACAGTCTCGTAATGCTTTGCCACTTTTTGCTCTTTGTTTGGGACTGGGCAGAAGACAATTGACTATCTTCAGACACTTGACCACGTAAATTTGGTAGGGATTTTGTACGGGGTAATGAAGCTACTTCACAGCAAGATGGTTTTGTGTCTGAAGCAACCTCAGTTTCACTGGTGCTTACTATTTGGCAATTTTTTTCACAGTGTGTGGTGGAAATCTGAAAAGATGATGTTGCATCATCTTTTATTCCAGAATCTTCCGAAACAGCTATATCATGCGCAGTACCTCCACCCTGGCATATCGTTTGAAATTTTTGAAAAGCTTCCATGAAAAGAGTATTATGTGCTGGATCAAAGTTTAATGTTTTCCCAACAGATGGCACTACCACTGGATATCTCTTATGTGGGGTACTTATCAAGGAATTTGATCTATCCAGAGAAGCCGATTTCTCATTTCTATCTCCAGATCCAACGTTATAGACATGGAGGTTAACATAAACTGGAGTGTCCACAACTGTTTTTTCCAGTAAATGTATAGAATCACTGACCTCCTTAGTAGGCGTCTTTAATACGGGTGCAGCATTTAAAGACAGGAACTGTTGAATGCTTTGTCTTACAGCTCTTTCTACAATTGTACTGATATTTTCATTACTATAGATATTTTGATCTTGATCTGCCTTATTTATTTGTGATTGTTCTGGTATTTTATGTTCCTTTGTTGCTGGCAGTCTTCTATAATTTTCACAAAAGGACTCACATTCATACCAGACATCAGCTGCACTATGTTCGGGCATTTTCAAGTTTTGACTACCTTCTTCTTTCAATTCTAATGCAGTATTTTGGATTGCAGATTCTTCTGAGGTTGCACTTTTTGTATGATTTTCACGACTTCTACTACGTATTCGGAGACTTTTTCTATGAGCCACTTTCACATTGCTTTTGTTGGGTTCATTGAAGAAATAGCACGATGAGCGCGATGTGGGTCTGTAATCTTTATTTTTTCGTATTACCACAGCTTTGCATCCATTACAACTACAATTTAAGCTGCATTCATCGTCAGCCATTGTAGACCTGCAGTCATCCTCCTTCATCCATTGGTAATATTTCCAGCTCCTTGGTAGAGTTCGTCCATAACCCTTTTCAGGAGAAGATGTCTGCAATGTTCCCGCACTGTTTTCTGAGTGCTCTGAGTCGGGATAAACTTGATTTCTAACTAAATTTTTTCCGACAATGTTCTGTTTAGGATCGTATTTATGAAGAAGGGGAGCCTTTGAACCCTGAACTTCTAATACCTGGCGTTGGATTTCTGGACCAAATGACCATACTTGTTGATGTAGACCATTTGGATCACTTGGCTGTTTTCCCACAACTGTTTTAACTTGTTTATACTGATTTCCGAGTTCCAATGGTTTTTTGCTTGAGTGTGAACCAGATTTATGGCTTCCCACGCTTTGCGAATTATCACTACCAGAGCTGCTTGTCTTAGTCTCACGAGACGGTTTAGAAGAATAAGGTAAATGATCACCGACAATTGTGGACATTGCCATTAAAGGAAGTGAGTGGCGTTTATCATTTAGATTGATTCTTGTAGAAGTTCTAGGAAAGTCCTTTCGAAGTTTTACAGAAGGTAGATGTCCAAGAGGTATCCTATTTTGGCAAAAGTCGAAATGGTGAGGGTGAGGAATAGCGGCATTGTTTTTCTGCTGCATGTCCTTTACAGGAGGCCTCAAGATGGACTTTGTTTTTGTAGATACATTCGTCACATTTTCCTTGTTTTCAAGGTCGAGCTCCCGAACCGGATTGGACTTTGGAAATCTTACAGAATGTTCATTCTCGTTCACAACTGCAGCAAAGTGGACTTTTCGAGTATCGCGCATGTCTTTTAAAAATTGATTAGAAACTGAGGTCCGGTTGGGGAGGGGTCTAACAAATTTCTCTTTTACAGTTCGATCCAAACAAGCAGAGTTACTGTACGAAGGCCGAGAACAAAAAACAACTGAGTTAGCAGGATTAGAAATCTCCAGTGACCGAAAAGTTGTACGCTCAACATTTGTCCCAACAGAATGTTTTTTACCATCACTATTAAGTGAGGAAGACCTGTTTAGTGCTGGTTCACAGGGCGAAGCCGGAAAGCTACTCCTACGTGATAAGATAGGTAGTTTGAGCCAGGACGGCAGCTTTGCCTTCTTGGTAGACTCTTTGCTCGACGAGGCCATGTTATTGTTCCTTAATTATGGCATTCTAAGAAAAGAAAGCACAATCATCAGTATAGATTTTTAAGAATATTTTAAGAATATATAAGAATAAATAGTTTAAGAAATTTTTAATTTCAAAAAGCGGTTTTAGAAAATATTATTTTTGCTTTTCGACAGTTGATATTTTCATATGAATTGCAATGATATCAAGTTTAAAGTTCGGATTTCAGTGAAGGCAGCATGAACCTTCAAAAGTGGTTATCACTGAAGAGAAAATTTTGGGATCAGTTTTCTTTCAAATGAAAGAATCTGGTAGACCGGTATTTTCATATACATCGGGGCCATATTAAAAAGACAATGTTCATGAAAGAATACCACCAGAAAAAATAACAAATATAGATACTTTTCTTCGCTGATGAACCTTGTTGCAAATTTAGATGACCTTCAATTCTCATCTAAATCATAACATCATAAAGTTTAGTATGGAAATATGCATAATTTCAGAAAAGCAAAATAATAACCTTTAAAGACAAAAAATCTAATCAGAAGAAACCATGTATAAATAATAAGATTTTGGAACAAGATTAAAAGTTTAACGTATCTGAGACATAGCGGTGGCAAGGCACAGGCGAATGCGTTCGGGGCGCATTTCTGCTGGGGCATCATTATGAACTTTTTGCCTCTGGTATTAAATTAGCTGGGTTAAAAAAAAAATTTAGAAATTTACCTCTGGGACACACCTTAACATTGGAGAAATAATATCAACAATCAAATAATAAATTCCAACAAGGGAATATGACTTTGTTCTGAAGTTTAAACGTAAAAAAAGTAGAATAATAGTGGGATCCGTCCAAAATCGAACGACAGGCTTACTTGAACCGAACTAAGTCCATGACAGCATACCCTTGATATGTAGTTATTTTCAGCAAGATGGACATCGAGAGGGAAGGGGAAAGAGGAACTACTTCAGACAGAGATTTATAAGAAGAACAGCTAGATGCACTCCCTTAGATCGGAAAAAAAATGAAGGTATAGATGACAACACTAAAAGAGACGTTTCAAGGAGTATAACTGATCACATAAAAAAAAAAAAAAAAATTGTTTTTGACCATGGGTGTGCTATGCATTTTTGTAGGACGTTTCTTGATGGGGTGGGAGAAACAAAGATTTTGTAAACAACATTGGATTCATTATTATTATTATTATTATTATTATTATTATTACTAGCCATGTAGTGCAAGGAAGCTTATGCTGCACCAGTCAAAAAAAAATTTCTGAATTACCCTGAGAGAGAGAGAGAGAGAGAGAGAGAGAGAGAGAGAGAGAGAGAGAGAGAGAGAGAGAGAGAGAGAGAGAGAGAGAGAGAGAAGTAGAAAGGAATCACCAAGAGAGGGAAGAATGATGATATCCAGCTCAGGACCCTGGGTGTGCCAAGCCCAAACTCACCAGATGTGAACCTCCGGGGTTAAAAATTAAGAAACCACGTAATGTTATTGTAATTATACCCAAATAATGTCTACCTAAAGTGCTTCCGCTAACTCATTGAAAAATCATCTGTGTAAATATACGAGTTTAGAAAGCTCGCGAGTGGCTGTTTCTTAATTGTTTGTTGAATATTCAACAAATTTTAAGAACTACCAAAGAGTTATTCCATCGCCTTATCACGTGACTCGAACCTCCCACAGAACCCATTAGGATGGCTACCACGCCTCCACTATCTGAAGGCTGCAATCTATTCAGCTACCCTTAGCTTTCAGGACTACCACACCCCCACTGGCCAACACCGAACTGAAAATTCTTTTGTACGGCCTTGAGTACGACCAAACCAACATTCGCAGCTAAGACGCTTCAGCGGTCACACGCGGTCACTGAAAGAGACGGATACGTGAGACCGTTGCTCCAGTGTTTTTGGAAGCTAGAATAGAATAACGGTTGGATTTGAAGGACACGCAGAAGAAATCTCAGACCGTAACTCACGAGAGAAAGTTTAGCATCTCCAAAAAATTTCGTCACAATTAAGAAGCTCCCTTGACTTTAATTTATTTTTTTTTTCTAACCAAATTTTACTGAGTTTTCAGCAAATTAATTTTATGAATGCAATATGTACAATAGGACAGCGACTTTCAAATGTTTGGGTTTGAGTGAATGTCTCAACGTGTAGAAATTACACAGGGAACATATAGGTACAGGTATCCTTCAAGTTAAGAGAGTTGGAGATACGCATTTTGTTATATACAATTTATGATTTATATTCTTAGCAACGGTTTTAGAAATACGAGACATATTTCGAGTTAACGAGAATCTAATCGATTCTACCAGAACTTTTAAGGAATATTTAGAGTTGCAAATACAGTATTCCTATTCAAAAGAAGATGTTTCGAACTGAAGAAATATTTTTAGAACTGCACATAAATACCCTGGCTACCACAAGGCAAATTTGTGTGATTATCACGTGGCTAACGGCGAGTTTATGGGGAAGCCAGCATCTCGTATTCGGACATCAATCAAGTTTTGCCATCGTGGAGCGCGTACACACACACACACACACACACACACACACACACACACACACACACACACACACACTAATTACATTATATTATTCTTATAAAACATGATTAATATTGCATACTGTATTAATCGTGGGTCTCAAGCGTTCTAACAGTTCAAAGTATTCTATTGTTCTTATTGAGAGCACAATTATTGTTCTCGTTCATTATTATCAGTTGAAGGAAATATGGCATATACTGTATCCTCAACTTTATCTAATCAGTAATGTCTTTTGATTAATTACTGTGGGTGTTTTATTTTTATATACGGTGTATCCCCCAGCGTTTCAGACGCATTACCATGTACTTTTTGGAGACTAAATGCTCAAGGCATAATACGTTATGGGTTGAAATTAATTATATAATATCGGTATAAATACACCATAGTTTACCCATAAGTTTAACTACATACGTAGTGTAACGGCATCGTTTAGATTTTATTGCATATTGTGGCTACCTTCACAACGAGATACCAGGTATTGCACTACTTCAAATAAATAAAGTTTCTCTAGTAGAGGAGACTACCGTTATTTATTCTCAGTGGGCATCACCAGGGAACATATCATTATCTTCACCATTTGGCATCTCTCATATTGTGGAATTAACTTCGCAACCGTGATGGCATGTCTGCATTAGCAGGGTACCTGCCTTTTTGTTTTGTTATAAATAATGAATTATTACTATTTGCTAACGCGCCTGAAATGTAACGTACTGCATACATTAACTAACTTGTTTTTTTCGACTATAGCCGACTTTTTGGGCTCAATGCTGCATTTGTTACTTTTATTATATACATATATACTGCATGGTCACTTTATGACGATCACAGAGGTTTGTATTATATGCAAAAATATATAAATCGAACGGGTCAAATTGTGTGCCCTCTTCGATTTACACGTGCACAAGAATACGTTATAAAGCCATGTGATCGGGTGAGTATTCATATCAGTTCACCAGCAATGGGGGACCAATCAGAATCTCACGTACGTAAAAAGGGTTGCTATTATCGGTGCTACAGCAGACTGGACGGCAGCACAGTCCTGTCTCAGCAATTAATGCGGAATGCCAAAAGGAGTCAGTACCACACCATGCGAAGAATCTTACAAATGGACTACGGAGGAGACGGTCATGGAAGCCACTAATCTCGAATACCAACCGAAATATACGACTGTGTTGGTACTAAGAACACAAAGGAAGGATGCATGCAGGTACACTGGAGACAAAACAGGTTTACAATTTTCAACGTCGATGGAAGTAGGACAGTATCATCACGAGCTTGTGCCTTGGTGCAATGTAATTTATTTATTCATTTTATGTCACTTTCTTTTTTTTATTTTACGTCATCAAATCATTCTATGGTGCAGGTGGCGCAGTTGCACCACCTGCACCATAAATAGTGGTTTGAGGAACAAGAGGACTTCAACCTGGTCTGGCCAGTCCAACCCACAGATCACAATCCCATTGAGCACATATGGGTGAATTGGAAAGGCATATTCATCAGCACAATATTCTGCCCACGTCACTATAGAAATTGAGGACAGTTTGTTATGTGAATAGACTAGTATTCTTCATGTTACTTTTTGTCATTTTGTTAACGACATGCCATGCCATGTCGGAGCAGTAATTCAGGCTAAAGGTGGTCCAACATGCTGTTAAATCATGGTCCTAATAAAGTGGCCAAGCAGTATACTAGTTAAAGAAAATTAGGCTAAATACGGTGCTGTTTCTTGTATTCTCTCTATCTCGTGAACTCCTTTGACCGTGTGGTCGTCCCGGAATATAAACAGAAAATTTATTTTATTTAACTATTACTGTGTATTGTTTCTTTCAATATACTAGTTATTCAGTATAACTAGTATATTGAAAAAAAAAAACAAAAAAAAAACGATCCACTGGGAGAAAAGAGTTGGAGAACTGATGCGTGGAGAGAACAATAGAATAAATAAAAAAAATTAACTGCGTTTTAGACAGCGCTTAGCCATATATTCTATATTCCTTTATACTGTAGTATATGAGTTGGGATAAGGAAATATTTTGCCAAGCAATGTCTGAGATTCAATGAAAAAGGTCTTCCCTCTTCTACATGGTTGAGCCAAAAAAGTGATATTTCTTTTTTTATAAAATGTTTTCAGGACCATTTTGGTCATTGCTCTGTTTTTGAGGCCAGCAGGATTAAACTGCACAGAGAATACGATAGTCTTAATTCTAGTAATTTCTTCAAAAGATGAGACTGCTGTGAGAGCCATTTTCAGCGTTAATTGATCTCTAATTAGATATCAGGTAGTCTCTATGTGAGCTGCCATGCAGTATACGAAATTAGTTTTCAAAGTTGTAATATAGCTGAGGCTATCTATTAAAAGTGTCTCCATTTATTCGTGGTCTGAATAAAGTAGACTTAGGTATTCGGCAAGCAGGATGCTGTTAACAGTACAGCCAAGTATGGTCTGATGATGGGTTCCAGCAAGGTTCCCGACACGTTACCTAATGGCATGGTGCATTTAGTCAATAGGCTGAATAAACTAACTTAAAAAATTCACTTGATGTAATAGTTCACTTGATGTAATAGTGGTTATTTAGAGAGATAAATTTCATGAAAAATTGGAAAGTTAAACAGTCGGATCATTATGATATTAATTTAAAAATATAATAATATAAAATTGTCAACTGAAAACGATACCGTCGATACCCTTAATCCAAAGTCGGATTACGTCTACATTGTGCATCTACAAAGATAGGTGTAGCTACAGAAAACTATATTAGAACGTTGATTTAGATAATCCCAATCTCGCGGGGTTGGGGATTGATCCAAAATTTATAGTTTCGTCTCTGCAATAATCCAATAGTTTCGCCATAATCTGCATTTTCCTTAAAAATAGCAGTTTCGCATACTAAAAAATGTATTTGCTATACACTTAATCAAATATATATATATATTTGTTTTCCTTAAAAGTATGGGGAGGGGGAATTAAGCAAAATCACAATAATAGCAGATATTAAATGTATCTTAAAGCTGCGGAAATCCTCATGAATATAAAGCATTCTTGCGTAACTCAATGCGAGCGCGTCTTTCCTAAGGCAACGTTAGCAGATGTTTTCTTCATTTATCCCTTAAGCCATATGTTTTGCAGATGCTATTTAATAAAAATAAGCAAGCCAGAAACAGCTGTCACTTTACGTAATTTCCTGCTTAGTGAATTAGGCAATACAGTACAATAGTACAACTGTAGCTGTCTACTTCCAGTACAACTGTAAATAGAATTCCCGCTACAATATTGCATTTTATAATGTACATACGAAGAAGTCCGGAAGGGCGACATGTCCCTATGCATCTCTTAGCATTTTGAGTGAAGCTATAACTGCAGACCAAACATTCATTCATTCCCAAAACCCAATGGCAAAGCAAAAGTAATGAGCTAAAAATACAAGGATTCGTCTCTCCGAAAAGTAGAAGTTCAAAATATATCGGTATTGTTTTTGTGAGACAAGAAGATTTTCGCATGTAAAGGAAAACAAGGGAGATCTTCTCTACAATTCTCTGGTTTACGAACTGACCACAATTCAAGTTGCTATTCGAGAATACATCTTCCAAGAATTAAACAATCCACTTGAAACCCAAGTGGATTGAGCTTCTATTGATTTGGGCGTTTATATCTAGATACGTACTGTACATGTACGAGTATCAGAACTTGTATGAGATACGTGTCTAATTGACAAATCGCGATAAATCACCTCATACAAATTGTATGAGGTGCCTCTCGATTGACGTTTCTAGTTACATTTTGTGTATGATGATTTTACCTGAATGTTTCAGAACTGGAGCAATGCGCAGTTGCTACATTTATGTACGTATGTATTAACATATGTTTGCTGACCGTGAATCACCTCATACAAATTGTATGAGGTGCCTCTCGATTGACGTTTCTAGTTACATTTTGTGTATGATGATTTTACCTGAATGTTTCAGAACTGGAGCAATGCGCAGTTGCTACATTTATGTACGTATGTATTAACATATGTTTGCTGACCGTGAATAAATTTTCTTGTTTTTATGATATGACCTGAAATATTTATATATAATTATATTCTGTAATTCAGACTACTACATCTTATCGAAATTGCTAAAATTATTAATACACTGTACAGGATGATCATTTTAAATGAGAAATAAATGAAAATGCAAATAACTTCGATTAAAAGGGGGAATGAAATTTACAATTTACTGCGGGAATGAAATTTACAAGTAACAGTCTTTTATTATTATTATTATTATTATTATTATTGCTCTTATATTATTTCTCCCTGATTGGGGGTTCCACCTCGTGACTGGTATTGCTACCAAGTACCAAGGGTGGTTGTTGTTGTTATGTCTGGTGTAACTGTTGGTCGAAGAACTCTGACTGTCCTACAGGTGTTCAGGATTGCGACTTTCTGGAGTTCCTTGTAGGTGTTCGCTGGGAGACCTATTGCTGATAGGCTGTTATATAGGGTCTTTGGCCATACCTGTGGTTAAAATGATTATCGGGATTGTCGTTACTTGTTGCATATGCCACATATCTTTGATCTCCTGTCTTAGGTTCATGTACTTCCTGATTTTTTCCCCATGGGTTTTCTGCAGGTTGCCAGTGTTGGGTACTGCTATGTCAATCAGATAGGTAGCCTTTTCCCTCTTGTCCACAAGGGTTATGTCCAGTCTGTTATGCAGGATTGTCCTATCTGTTATTATGGCGCGGTCTCAGTACAGCTTGTGGGTTGGGGTCTCTAGTACTGCCTAGTGTTCGTACTTATAGTACGGTACACTTTCTTCGATCAACTGGTATTTCCTGCTAGCTTCTGATGTATTATTCTGGCTACCTGGTCGTGTCTATGAGTGTAGTCAGTCTGGGTGATCACCTTGCATCCCGTGGTGACGTGTTGGATCGTTTCTGAGGCCAGGTGGCATCGTCGACATGTGTCATCGAACACTGCGGGCTCTTGGCGATGTATTTTCTGTAGTTCCTGGTGTTGATTACCTGGTCTTGGATGGCGAGCATGAATCCTTCAGTCTCGGGGAAGAGCGTCCCGCTCGTGAGCCATACATTGGAAGCAATTTTATCTATGTGATCTTGATGGAGATCATTGTAGTGTCTGCCATGAAGTGTCTTCTCTGCCCATCTTTCTAGCTTCGTTTGTACCTCCTGGTTGGTGGGGGGCTCCTCGCTTAGGTTGAGTGGGTATACCGCTTGTGTATCTTCCTTATGGCCTGGTGGAGTGCTGCTGTGTGTGTTTCTGGAAGTAATCCTTCAGGTTAACTATCGCTGTCTTCTGTTGCTCAATGAGGTCTATCAGGCCCCTTCCTCCTTCTTTCCGGGCAATTGTCAGTCTCTCCACGGCATATTTCGGGTGGTATTGGCGGCTCTTGGTCATCATTGTCCTTGTCTTTCTCATGATATCCTCCAGCTCGGTGTCAGTCCAATCTATGACCTCGAAGGAGTATGTTAGCACTGGGGCTGCATAGGTATTTGTGGCTTTAACTGTGTTCCCTCCGTTCTGCTCTGCTTTCAGCAGGCTTCTGAGTCTCTGATGGTATTTTCCGGTCAGGCAGGTCTTAATTTTCTTGTGTTGTAACTGCTGAGCCTGCATCATCCCCAAGTATTTGTAGGCCTCTCCCTCTGCCATGGCTTCGATCTCTTTACCACTCTGCAGCTGGTAGTTTCTGTTAACTAATTTTCCCTGGCGCAGTCCGTGGGTCTTGCATTTGTCTAGACCAAATTCCATCCTAATATCATTGCTGAATTCTTCGGTTATCTGGAGTAGTTGCTGAAGGTGCTTCTCGGTTCCTGCGTACAGCTTGATGTCATCCATGTACATCAGGTGGGTGAGGGTGTACAGGTTCTTCCTTCCTTCTTTGAGGTTATATCCGTACTTGCTACTGTTGACCATGGTAGATAGCGGGTTAAGTGCTAGACAGAACCACAATGCGCTCAAGGCATCTCCCTGAAAGATTCCTGTCCTGATGGGGATTGGCCTGGTTGTGATGTTTTCGACCTGAATTGTGGTACTCCATTTCGCCATCGTTTCTCCTAGGAAGTTTGTCCTATCGATTGACTTTTAGATTTCAGCGCCTCTATTAGCCAGCTATGAGGCACGGAGTCGAAGGCCTTGCGGTAATAGATGTAGGCTGTGTACATGTTTATTATTATTATTATATGTTTATTGCTGTGCTCAAGAGCCAACCCTGGACAGCAGTAAGCTAGCGGGGTACAGGTTTTATATTTCTCTGAAGCTACTTAATTTGTCACAAAAATGATCATCGTGGTGATCATAAGCGTGTTGGGAGTGATGTCTGATATATGTTGTTTTTTGTATTCTTCCAGCATGTCTGAATTATTATTGTAGGTATTATGTTTGACATAGCCCCACAAAAAGAAGTCTAACAGCAACAAATCTGGCGAGTGTAGTGACCATGTCCCTTCTGAAATTATGCGATCTCTCAACAAGAGGCCACAGCTTGGTCACAGACGTATTTGAAGTGTGACTCGTTGTGTTATCTTGTTGAAACCATGCTTTAAATCTTGTCCTCAGTGAGGTGTCATGTGACGTCATGGATTATGTAAATATACCGCTGAGAGGCTATGGCTTCTGTGAAAAATATGGGCCCAGTAATCCTGTGACAGATCATTGTACACCATATTCCAGTCTTCACAGGGTGTGAGGGAGTTTAATGTGCTGAATGGGGATTTTCCGTATACCATACACAAGTATTCTGAGAGTCAAATAAAATCAGGCCACAGCGGATTAGAAAGTCCAGGCTAACACCTAAGGGTTTTCATCTACTTTTTCCAGTAACCATCCACAACAATGGCGCCGTTTTCTACAGCCTGGTGACAAAAAAAATTGCTGCGTGGCATGCACTTTGTATGAAAATTATTTCAGTTTCCTCTCCGCTGCATGGCAGTTACCATATGACATTTCCTTTTGTTGTACAAAACTCCGTTGCAAACTACGTGGACTTTCTATCAGGCTCACCCCAAGCTTTATTAAACGTTCCTTAGTCACAGCAGTAGATGTGCGAACATGACTAGCAACATTCACATTTCCAGTCTCGTTAAGACTTTCATAAGTTTTCATATTGCAGGTTTTAGTGATGCCTTGCGAAATCGAAATTGCCTATAAAAATCGTACTGAGTAGTTTTAAACGACTGTTTTGAAGTAATTCTCCACCATGAACTCCTGAATGAACATCATATTCATTTACTGTTTTGCATTGCACATGCGCGTTTGTAGTTTTACAGGTTGGCGGCAGATAGCAATACCATTCACAGAATAAAGAATGTTACTTGTAAATTTCATGTTTCTAGCACTCTTTTACTCAAAATTATGAGAAGTAGCGTATATGCACTTAAAAACATGCAACTCTCCTTGTCCGATGAGATTTGTGAACTTAGCTCGTGAATTTTTCGGTTTAATGAGAGATTTATACCTGCATTTATAAATGTAAACAAATTCACATTTCTTGATTTGTGCCGACACACGTATCCAGATTTCAACGTAACTTATCGTACACGATTTCAAAAATATTTCATGTTTAATATCAAACTTCGCTAGACAAATCCTATGATTTCATTTTATTTTTTAATATTTGTTTATCAAGCACAATTTTAATTTTCCAATGCAGACAACAGAGGAAGAATGAAATAATGATATATGAAATAGCAGAGTTATTATGTGTGTAGCATTAAGATATAAGAGTGAAACAGAAGGTTAAAAATTTATATAACAGACCTTATTAATACAGGGAAATATACGAGGGGGTATCAAAAAGTTTTTCCCCTGACCTTCTTTTGTGTATTCTATGAACATTATGTTTTATTGTATGTAATATATTTTTATCTAGCAATATGTGCCAGAAGTTTCATTGCTCTAACTCATGTTTCTTTTGTTGTAGAGCTGAATGCATGACAAAGTGTCATCATGGATAAAGTTGAATATGGATTCACTATCAAATTCCTGTTTTTGTTATCTTTATTATCATGCCACACCCGCCTTATTGGTCTGGCTTAGCACCTTCTGGTTTCTTCCTCTTTCCGCAGCTGAAATCATTTTTGCGTGGAAAGCAATTATTTTTTATTTATTTTATTATTATTATTATTTTTTTTTTTTTGTGCAGCAAAAGCCTTGGGCTTCCTTGCATCACATGAATAATAATAATAATAATAATAATAATAATAATAATAATAATAATAATAATAATAATAATATGTGTTGCTTTGGGTGGTGACTACATAGAGAAGGAGCAATATATGTTTCAACTTCCTGGGACACGTAGAACATAGTCAGGGGAAAACTTTTTTGATACCCCCTAGTACAATGGAAATCTAGTAAATGTCTTTATGTAACACTTTCTTAAAACTATTTAATATTAAATTATAGTGGCTATGGAACAAACACAAAAACGCGAATACTTTTATAAACACAGATGAAAGGACAGTGAAAGAGAACTATCCATTGGCTCGCTAAACCCTTGCGCACTTTGTAGTATGGATGTGCCAAGGCGCTTGAATACATGTGGAGATATGGATCGCCATGCTATCTGTATAGCGTTTCACAATTATACTATATTGGAAGACGGCAGATCTACACATCTTGCAGCCTGTTCGATCTCATCCCACAGATGTTCGATGGAATTCAATTCAGGAAACTTGGAGGGCCACTGTAATAGATTGAAGTCTGGATGTTCGGCAAGCCATTCTGAAACTGTGAAAGGGCCTCCCGACCCTTTCACAGTTTCACAGTTTTGGCGCAACTGTGCCACAGGCATTGTCGACTTCAAGAAAGCCATCATAGTGAATATGTCATAAAGCACCGCTTGGATGATTCTTTAAGGTGGAGAGCAATAGGGAGAATGGAGGCAGGACAGAGGTTCAAAGCCGAAGTGGCCAGGTGGCTAAATGTGACTCACAGTTGTAAACTGTGGAACTCAATTATAAAATATGCAAGTCTTTCTTAAGTTGCTGTTCGAAGCCCTTCTTGCGTCACTTGTACCCCTATCTGGACGTGTATCTGGTTCTAATCTGGCCTGAGAGGAGGAGCTTGACAGCATGGCAACGTTTTGTCTTTATAATAAAAGTATTTTTTTTTTTTTTGTTTATTTACGTTTTATGCTTATTCGTTAGCTTTTGAGCACCATTGTATGAGACGAATGATATAATTAATGTCTAATATCCGAAACAACCGAGTCGAGATTAATGTCTTATATATATATATATAATCTTTATTGTATACAAAAGTGATGTATACAATATACCCTTCACAGCAGCAATGCCAGGGGCCCACATCGAGATTCGGGTTCATCCCCCAGGGCCAACAACAGAAGAAGTTTTAGAAATTATTTACAATATATTTGTACAGACATACTTTTGATATTATTTACAATATTATACAGACATGATTCTTTTTGACTTTATTATACTGCCCACATTATTGTGCAGTTTGCTTGGTTGAGGTTAGGCCATCAAGGATCTATCTCCAGTATTTCCGATCCTTGGCAAATTAGCCTAGGCCTATCGTTCTTTCCTACAGTATCCTCTCTTATAGTTGGCCAAGAATTACCAGAACTGCACGACATGTAGAACATTGGGGAATATTTTTAGGAGGCATTGGAATCCCTAAATATCTGTGGGCAACTGGATCCATCTCATCAAGGTAACCCCCCTCCCCAACACAAAGATGATGATTGCTACATGCAAATAAAAATCCTTTATGACAGTCTCTCAGGCTCCATAGGGTAATGCTGGGAGAATGAATGTGTTACAATCACTGTGATGTATATCATTCCATGGATCAGCACGACTTGCAAAGGCAGGGATGCCGAGAGCCAGCACAGGCCTCTCGGAAAAGCAGCCTCACTAGGCCTTTCCATGTATGGAAACTCGGACTGTAAATCGAGGTCCCCCTTCAAAATGTCTGGACCTGGGATTGCTGGCCTGCCTGGTTCCCACACCCCATCGATGGTCCTAGATAAAAATACAGTAAGATGAACTCTTAGTAAACTATCGTAGCATTTATATACTGTATTTGTATTTGTTCAATGGAGGTCTTCATTTGTGAAACATTACAGTTTAAGTTTTGGAGCTTTGTTCATATGTATGATGGTCGTAAGTCAGGTGTTCATAACTTAGGTGGAATGGCCCAGTATCCTCTCTTGTGTTTTATCGATTTGCGTTGCTTCGATACGCTAGTAATAATTTATCATTTATAATTCATTTAACATATAGCTCGAAGTTATTCACTTAAAGTAATTTAAACATTTTTAATTTTCACGCACACTAATTATCAATGGACCATTCATTATCACTGAGTCAGTTTGATTGATGTCGACCGCTTTGGGAAGTGGGAAATTATATTAACTTTGCTCACAAGAATCGTTAGTAAATACAGGTGTTTTCACTTCATCGCGTGACACGAGGAGGGCTGAGTTTTCTACATAAAGGCTGTTCTAGGAGACGTTTTTAAGCATGAAATTTTTATTTTAAGTATGCCTTTTACCATTCGATCCCCCCATCCCATATGGCGACTATCATTGATTGCGCCTAAAGAGTCCTGATTATTAGAATGAGTTAATTTTGTATAATATTATTTTATAAAATTCTAAGTAAAAACTGCATTTTCCATTTCCCCTCATCCACCTGCTGCGGCCCTCGTTTGTGCTAGTATGTAATGTACGTAGCCGAGTAGCCAAAGAGAGAATATAGTAGTATATGCGTTTGGGTTGACCGCAGTTCGAGTCGATGTGAACTGCTAAATATGCGTTTGAATGGCCATGTTTCAGACCATGGTTGTTCAACTCATCATTCTTCTCTTTCTTGGTGATTCCCTTCTACTTATCTCTCTCTCTCTCTCAGGGTAACTCGGGAATTTTTTTTTTTGGCTGGTGCAGCATAAGCCTCAGGCTTCCTTTCACCATATAGCTAATAATAATAATAATAACGCGTATTTTTATTATTTACTTACGTCACTCACGCTCACACTAATGCAGCCATAGTCGTGGTAAGGGGAATGGCCGCCTTAACCAAGTGGTCAGGCGCGCGGGTGCACAAGTACACGTGCCTTTGAGCGACCGGGGTTCAAGCCCGCGACTGCTGAATACGGTGCTGTTTCTTGTATTCTCTCTATCTTGTGAACTCCTCTGACCGTTTTGTCGTCCCGGAGTATAAACAGAAAATTTATTATTTATTTATTTATATGTCATCGTTGACAATTTCGAGAGACGAGAAAGAGTTCGTTATGTAATGTGCTGAACCTGGAAAGAGAGTACTCTCAAGTACGTGAAGCATTTTCCCTTTCCTGGAGCACATTCTAAAATCGGGGACATTCTGGGGCCTGCCCCAGAAATTTGGGAGGTGTGGTAACTCTACCTTTACTTTAAAAAAAAAAAAATTTTTCTGTTTATACTCCGGGACGACCAAACGGTCAGAGGAGTTCACAAATAGACAGAATACAAGAAACAGCACCGTATTGAACCCCGGTCACTCAAGGCACGTGTACTTATGCACCCGCGCGCCTGACCACTAGGCTACGGCGGCCATATACTTTAGTTTAAAACAGGTTTACATACTCCTTATAACTTGTCCAGGCATATTCAACTCT
Source organism: Mastigoproctus giganteus (assembly GCF_048544385.1). Lineage (NCBI taxonomy): Eukaryota > Metazoa > Arthropoda > Arachnida > Uropygi > Thelyphonidae > Mastigoproctus > Mastigoproctus giganteus. The sequence goes on from NC_143577.1 coordinate 43,338,800, forward strand.
GCTAGTTTGTGTAATGAAAATATAGAATTATTTCTGCTGTTTTAACAGATATTGTCAGCATATTATTGAGTAACAAGCCCAATTCCAAGCAAGCTGAGGCTTTTACCAGGATTAAACTGATTAAAACTAGATTTTGCTAGTCTTACTCCTCTGATAAATTCTGATTGGTGGAATTTCTCCTGATACTCCTCTGTATTTAATCCCTAACTTCTGTGTGTACCTTTTCTATACACAAATTCTTTTTCCATCCCATATACTGTCGATCAGGACTGAGCTGAGACATTTTGACGCCTGAAACGAATATGAATATTACGCCCATTATATATTGAATTATAATTAAACATTAAACGCTCGGCGCCTTTCTCAAGTGACGTCCTCAGATTCGCCCAATGCCTCATCCATTGGTTCGACCCTGTTTCCGATGACCTCAATTCCCCTCCCAAATTAAAAGCCCAAGCGACATCGCTGATTGTAGCCGGCACTTTTAAGGCACAGAAAATGCCACTTACATCTCCCTAAACAAATAACTCTCTCATCATCAATTTTAGGCTTCCTATTCAGCTTTTACAACCAACGTCATAGACAAAAATAGAGAAATCATCCTACCTTGTTTACCGCTTCCTCAATATTTCTGAATATGACAATATTCCTCGATCCAATATTTTCATTTCAGCACCATGCTACCTACCTACTGCGCTGGCTTTTGAATTCCCTCTTCAACGCTTGACTAACTGCGATTGGCTGAAATGCCAATACACATAGTGACACACTTTGCCCGAGAAGCTCGCGTTACCATGGCTACTGCAAGAGCACCTTTAAGAAAGGTGATAGTGACAGACGAGTCCATTTCATCAAAGGTAGTGTTCTTGGTGTGGAAAGAGGTAACTGTAGTGTCAGATGGAGAAACGAGTTAACTTCCGTGTTCTGGATGAGCTATTTACTGTTTGCGTGCTAATTACTAAATTAGCTTTTCGCTTTGAAGTTCACCTCCAGATTTCCAACCCTCCATCCCTAAAAGTATAACTTTTTTTTGCTTATTTCAATAATTTAAGTTTCAAAATATTGTAACGACTATTTCAGTCAGTATTGGTTAACATGTTATTGTACTCCAAGTTCATAAATGAGAGGAGAAAAAATCTAGAACGGTACGATAAAGGAAAAAAAAGGGGGTTATAATAAATAAACAGGTATACATGTTCAACAACATTTCTCTCAACACAGCTTGTCATATTTAAAATCAATCAATCAAAAAAAAAAAAAAACAGCACAAAATACTAATGATAAAATTTAATAAAATAAATTACGTTGTTTTTTATTCATATTTTAAATAAAATTGAAAAAAAATTTAAACAAAATTGAAAACCAATTGCTTCTTAGTTATGTCATCCAGCTAAAGTGTTATGTATTGATCTAGTTTGCCGTTATAGTCTGAAATATGTAATTCAATAAATGGGCTGTATTCTCAGATTATAATTTTCAGGCGACTATTGTCTGAAATTAGTTGTAAGCGCCATCTTAGAAAATAAATAAATAAATATGTCGAATACATACAGTATTTACAAGTATGGTTCCCATATGTTCTGATAAAAACAGAACATCTGGGAACCCGCTATTGGGAGTAAAACCCGCTATTGGGAGCTTATCCCAATAGCGGAGTAAATTGCGGGCTATTGGGAGTAAGCTCCCAATAGCCCGCAATTTATAGACAGTATACACGGAGCAATATGACTTTAGTCGCTGATCCTACTAAAACAACAACATATTTCATTATAGATGCATTTTGCAGTCACCATCGAAGGCCTAACAAATCGTTCCAAATATAAAATTTCATGAAAATCCGAGTTATTAAAAAGAAATACTAATTCCAGATCTCGATTTTAATGAAATTTGGGATGACCCGACAATTCTCGCTAACAGAGTTAAATATAAAATTTCATCAAAATTCATTCACTGGAAGTCGAATTATTAAGTGCCGACGGACGAAAAAATAAATAATAATTTCAGGACTATTTGCCCGATTTGGAAATTTGGGATGGATCAGCATTTTTTTTTTTTTTTTTAAAGAGCCATCCATTAAGAGTGGAGTTATTAAATGCGGAAGGACAGACAGATGGACGGACATGGTGAAGACAATAGGCACTTTATGCATATCCTAAGTTTCCTAACGCGTCTAAAAAGGTGCTGAAGTGTAAACTTTAAAACGCTGTGCGAGCATTCAGATACACTGATTTCATCTTCTGCCCTAAAGATGTTTTTACTAAAGAAATTAATCAAATTTTTTTTTAAAAATTTGCATCACCTAAAAAAAAAAGTAAATTTATAGTGAAATGTATAAGATATTGTTTGATTACAGTCATTTGTTTGTCGCAAAGCAGAGGTATTTCGTCAGATAACGCTTCTATTGCATCAGGCAGTAATTGCAAGGTATTGCATCAGCCGTTTCTATAAATACGGCGTTGGAAGGGTATACACGCTCATTAATATCCTGTTTTTCGGAGGTGTAAGCATGACTCCATATGTTCAGTTGACACCAAGAAAAAAAGTGTAGCTGTTGCTCTGTCCCAGGAAGGGCTTTCTTTCTACGTGTGCTATCGCTGATAAAATAGGCTGCCACCAGTCAACAGTATCCCGGGTCCTGAAATTAAAGCGTGAAACCGGTGATGTGAAGAAAAGACCTGGATCACTCCAATAGAGAGTGACTACGCCTTCCCAAGATCGATATTTGAAACGGCTATGCCTTCGTAACTATCCAAAGACGGCTTTCGGAATGTGGTCTGCATGCCTATCGGCCCAAGAAGAAGAAGTCTTTGTTGATCCAACAAATGAGGAAGAAGCGACTTTCTTGGGCTAAAACGCATGTTTCATGTGTTTTAGCCCAAGCAATGGGACTGGCATCTTTTCTGACGAATCGAAATTCAACCGGCTTGGCTCGGATGGGAAGCGATATGTCAGAAGAAGAAAATCGTAGGCAAACCATCCTGACTGCATAACACCGACTGTAAAGTTCCCCGCTGGTCAGATCGTCTGGGGGATGCATAACAAACAAAGGGGTGGGGCGAATTAAGTTTATTAACGGAACGGTGAATGCAGAAACCTATACTGCTATCGTGGAGGAGTGTCTGAAACCCGTTATTAGGGATCACCACACAGACGTCCAAAACTGCATTTTCCAACAGGACCAAGAACCTTGTCACACAGCAAAATTGGTAAGTTTTATGCTATTCAGATTTAATGATGAGTTTGTCTTCTTGTCTCACAAGGCTTAAAACATACTTACACCAACGTTTTCTCTCTTAAGGTGCAGTCATACCTCAGAAATGCTGGCATTACAGTGTTGGACTGGCCCGGAAACAGTCCACATTTGAACCATATTGAAAATTGCTGGTACATAATGTCGTCTAAAATTGCTCAGAAGAAGCCAACAAGTAAGATTCAGCTGCACAGGAGAGCATTAATCAGATCGTTGCAAGGCTGTAATTGCAGCTCGAGGGGGAACAACAAAATATTGAGGACTTATTTTGCTGATTTACAATACAGTACATAATACTATTACGTTAACTTGTCATTTCAGTTTGTATACGTAAATGCAATAAAACGTATGTTTGGTTGTCATGATTGCCTGAAATTACGCATTTTACCCTTTGGGAAGATATTTATGGCAATTAGGTATATCAGTTGGAGTCTTTTTATTGGATTTCATTCACAGAGATATATATTCCATCTAACAAATGCATTTCGAACATTTTTGCAACCCACAATGCAACGCAAAACACATTATTTGCAAAGTTCACCAGTGAAGCAATTTTTTGTCCGCCACTGTATTCCCTTCTTTCGATCTACAACAGATACCCCGCTGATCATTATTTCCCACCCCAATGGAATAACTACAGAGTGTACCCCATCCCTAAAAATCAAGTTGCCACGCACGTCAGCCAGTTTAGTCCCATTTCAATTGCCTCCAGTCTGTTAAAAACTCGAAAAGGCCTTGCTACAACTTGATACGATTTCACAATAAAGATGTATGTATTTATTTATATTGGTCCGTGTATATTGTCTGTAAATTGCGTGTGTTCTGAGTTCGATTTTCTATATGCTGGGCGAAAAAACCATGCTACCCTCGCGTGAGACCAACTAACTCAGCCATGTTTTGAAAAAGGCCCATAAATTTTTTTCCCGTCATTGACGGGGTTCGAACTCAGGTCTTTTCTAACTGATGTGGGGAGGACGGCGATCCTACCAACTGTGCTACTCACGTAAATAATGCATAATTGCCAAACCGTCACATAACGGAAACGGCAATCAGGAGTATCGAAGACGGGTCAGGGCCATTGCCATAAGTAATCGAAAAGATGAATTGTAGAGAAAATGCGCGCCCGGTGAGACTGTCCACCCCAAGGTTCTTGCCCCCTCACTTCTTCCTGACGGCAGTGACATGTGTCATTAAGGAAAGTTGATTTTAATTATTCGTTAATACATTTGTGCATTAATCAAGAATAATATTTTTTCTAAATATAATTTCCTAACAAGGCCAATAGCCGAAAATTTCTTCTGAAGCGTCAGAAGAAATTTTTCTTCTGACCATGTCAGCTTTTCGAATGATTCTCACTGTGTGGACTGACTTTTTTTTTTTTTTTTAATAAAATTTTTTTTTTTTCTTTTAGACGTGACCTCATTTAAACTAGTTTTCCATCTGCAAAGTTAGCTTAATTGTATATTAAGCTGCTTTTCTTTCTTTTTTCCTGTTTCCTTTTGTCACAGACACAGATTTAACCAGACGGGCGGTAATTGTAACATTCCAATGGCAACAACTTTTAATTTTGGTTTATTCTGTTCTATTTTTCAATCTCAGAAACAAATATATGGCAAGCCAAAAAATTTGTGTCTGCTCGCATAGCACAGTAGTATCGTCACCGTCCTCTCCACACCCGATGGAAGAGGGTCGGGGTTCGAATCCCATCAATGACGTGAGGAACTTTAATGGGCTTTTTTTTACTCAGTGGCTGAGTTAGTCGGTCTCAGGCGTAGATAACAAGGTTTTTTCACCCAGAAACTGGGGTTATTTCGTCCAGCAAAACAGACAAATCGACCAGAAAATACAGCCATATTACATATATGTGTAGATGTAATCATTTACGGGTGACCGTAATATAATAATTTGATTTTTATTTATTTATTTTTTTGACCCAAAATCGGAAAAATCAAACTTTTATTTATTGGATTACCCATGAAGATATAGGACATTTTGGGAAAATGAGAAATTTGGTTTAAAACAGGTGTTACAAAAAAAAGGGAGGGGGGAGGAAGCTACAGTTGGGACTGGAGCTTTTTTTTTTTTTTTTTCAAGCTAAACACCGGTATTTTCACGAGCGATGGGTATAATCGAATGATTTCCATTTTCGATATTTATTTTATTTTATAAAAACAGAAAACACGAAAGATATTATAACCTATAAAATTTGTATAATTAGTGCCGTTTGTGGATTGAAAGCTGATAAGCTTGATTCTTGTTGACATTAGACTTGAACTTCGGTAGATCATAATTTTCGGAAAAGACATATAAAGGAAAGTTGTTCCAGAAAACAAAAGCAGAACGGATAAATGTTGCTAAATGAACGGATAAATGGTACTACACTTCCCTGAGTGTAGTACCGCACAGTTGATAAGATCAATGGACTGAGATGCCATTTCTCAGCACATTGATCCAAATTTCCACTATCTTTCCAGGTTGCTGTAGCTCACTCTAAAGACTGTCGTTAACCACCCTGCCAATCATTGATTTATCTGCAAACTTTGACATAAAGCCTGATATAGCTTCATCAACATCATTAATAAACATTGAACACGACAATGGGCACATCAGTGAACCCTGTGGCACTCCACTGGTAACATTAGTCCACGAAGAGCAGTGCCAATTGAAAACCACTTCCTGTATTCTTCCCTTTTCCCATCCCTTTTTCCATAGCAGTAACTTGCCTTAATGCATTGCTCCAGTTTATACAGCAGTCTTTTATGTGCAACAGTATCAAAAGCCTTCCTGAAATCCAAGTACAGTATATGATAAAATTATTTTTTACATCCAGGTCCTTGGCTACTGCATCATAGTAACCTATCAGGTTCGTTATACAAGGCCGCCCCTTAACAGATCCATGCTATGACTGCAGTATAATTGTATTTCTGTCCAGATTGTCCTCCATTACCTCTTTAACCAGTGACTCAATGATTTTTCTGGAACAGATGGTAAGCTAACAGGTCTGGATGATTACATTGGTTAGCTTAACAGACGTTAAGCTAACGTATGTCACCTTTTTATCTCACTTTATGAATTGGGGATACAATCGCACATCCATAGGAACCTCTCCTGAATTCAAGGATGCTATTATAATTACGCCTAAAGGCTTGCTTATCTTCTCTGCTGCCTCTCTTAATATGATTGAAACCCATCCATCCCATGCCTTTTTTATATTCAGCTTCAACAGTTCCTCTTCCGCTTTCCTTTCAGTTATCACAAAGTCACTTAGCTCTCAATTGGAGTTTGATAAACTTCTGGTATCCCCTCCTCTAAAGAATTCCTCACGTGTGAATGTTGCAAAATACCTATTCAAACCTGAGCAGGGTCATCAACAGTTAACACTTAAACTTCAAGTGGTCCATCAACCCCTTCCTTCTACTGTTAATATGAGCATAGAAGTCTTTGCTGTTTTCTTTAAATTCTTTAGCAGAGACTTCTCATAGTCTGCCTTAGCTTGCCTTACCTCCTTTGTGACTTGATTTCAGACTAATTTATATCTACCATGGCTTCTGAATTACCTGATAATTTATATGCATCCCATGCACTTTTCTTCTCTACTACTTGTCTCCCCAGTTCATCTGACCTCCATCCATTTAGGTCTAAGCATTGAACAGTATTTCTTCGTTGGTATGAAAAGCCTAGTAGCTTCTATGATTATTACCCTGAATGCTTCCCATTTAGAATTTGGTGTTGTTAGCATCATCAATTGGTATCATTGCATAGAATTTAAAAATTGTCTGAGACCACTGTAGTCACCCTTACGAAAGCAAATGTCTTTCCCTTTACCTTTGACAGTAGTTATGTCTTTAATTAAATTCCACATTAGCACACTGTGATCGCTGCCACTCAGTGGGTCTTTTGCTTGCAGATTCTTAATGCATGTAGAATCACTGTTGATAACCAGATCAGGAGAAGAGAACTGCAGACCACCAAGTTGCTCTCTATTATTTGAAGCAATGGTCATTACAAGCATTTTCTGATGCAGCTAACTGGAGCAAATGCAATAATAGCATATATCCATAGTATGTTATCTGGAACACGCCTGTTTGCTAGACGGGAAAAAAAAAAAAAAAAAACCATACTACCCTCATGAGAGACCAACAAACTTGGTCACGTTGAAAATTCCATTAAAATTTCTGACATCAGCTACTAAGGCCATATTGTTCTGTGTATATTGTCTAAATTGCGTGCGTTTTGAGGTCGATTTTCTGTTTTCTGGACGAAAAACCTGAGTTTCTGGGAGAAAAACCATGCCACACTTTCCTGAGACTGAGTAACTGAGCCGTGTTGTGAAAATGATCCATAAAAATTTCTCCCCCCAAACGACGGGACTCGAATTGAGTTCTTTTCCACCCGGTGTGGGGGACGGCAATCCTACCAACTGTGCTACCTACGAGGGTGTTTATAACTTAGACTATTCCCTCATGGCGTATGAGAATGGTGCTTAAAACCACTGTGCTTCCTGCGAGGGCTCTAAATTTAACAGTAAAATTCGACATAGACATAGACTGATATAAAATAAATTTACATTCTTCCAGCTCCCAATACAGAGAGGCTTGATATTGTTACTTGCGGGCTAATCAGTTTGCTTCATAATTCTGCCATCCACATGTCTATGGTTCTATAACAACCCTGAGTAGTTGCAGACTCAGTGCTGTTTTTCAGGGCTCTCGAATGAAGAATGAATTTTGGGACTATGTAGTCCTGCTTGCCAGAACTGATGGGTAGGGTTCGTTTGTATTTTGGGCCAAGATACAGTGCCTCTGAATCACCTCACTCTCAATCCCACAACCAGCCCTGCCTATATTATGAACTTTGGGAATCACTATTATAAACCTTACCCCTAATGGACTGAAAGTGATAAATGAAGTCCCTACAAAAGGAGTAAAATAAATGACTTCATTTTAGTCTGTGAGGAATTTGATAATAACCCTTAAATATCATTTGTTTCTGATTACGATTCAACTGTCATAATTTTTTCCTTACCAACTGAGAATTTTGACTTTCCAAGATAGAAATAGTCAAAACTTTTTTCTCACCTAAGTTTCTGCTCTCGTGGGTAGCACAGTTGGTAGGATCGCCGTTCTCCCTACACCAGGTGGAAAAGACCTGAGTTAGAATCCCGTCGATGACGGGAGGAATTTCTGTGTCTTTTTTACAACGTGGCTGTTGGTCGGTCCCAGGCGAGGGTAACAAGGTTTTTCCTCCCGGAAACTCGGGTTTTTCGTCCAACAAAACAGAAAATCGACCACAGAATACATGCAGTTCACAGACAATATACACGGAACAACATGGCCTAAGTAGCTGATGCTCCTAAAATCCAATAATAACAACAACAACAACAACACCTACTTTTCTTGATATCAATAAATGTATTGAAAGAGCTACAAGTATTCCATAGAAAGCGTCTAAATTCTATAATCCCTGAACTTGCAGCAGACGTAATTCAGGTAATTGAATTCTGTAACACTTCAACCAAATGCATGACAATCCCCCAAAAGGCTTAAATCTTGATGGGCTTGTGGGGAGACCCTTATCAGTCTTCTAGGCATCGGCGGCTTCAATTATAAAGAAAGGTTACATATGAAATGTAAACCCTCTGGTGCAACACAGCATAGAGCCTCATATTCAACAACCCACTTGGGTTTCATATGATCAAGGTAAGTCATAGGGCACCAGAATGCAACCTCACAAAGGGCAAACTAGTCAGATGGAAGATTTTCAGGGATGCCTATATAGAGAAGAGTGGCTGAATTTTGTGGAGTGGGTATCAAGTGACCTTTTACATTGCCCTATGCAATGTCATATGTCATTTTTAAACTGCCGAAAATATAAGAAACGTTCAAAGTAGATGAAGTCATAGTCAGATAATAAGTAGCGCCTCATATCTAAATAAAAGAAAGATTAAAATGCAATCCTAGGACCAGGAACTAAAATACTACATGGCTTTGTTTACTTTTTAACAAACTGACCCCACCGTTTTGGCCCATAATGTCGAGAATTATCCGTGTTGGTTTTAACTAGAAGTGTTCCTGCACTGGTTCCGTTCAGATAAAATGGTATCTGTATAATGCGCTACCGAAAAGCTCTCGTGGTTAACACAGTTGGTATAATCGCTGTTTTCCCCTCACTGCGTAGCGAAGACCTGCGTTCGAATCCCCTAAATGATGTGAGGAATTTTTATGGGCTTTTTTCATCGCGTGGCTGAGTTTCTTAGGCGAGGGTAGCATGGTTTTTTCTCCCGGAAAATTGGGGTTTTTTTTTGTCCAGCAAAGAGCAAATCGACCACAGAAAATATGCAGTTTACAGACATATTATATACGGCGCATTTTTGACCTAAGTCGCTGATGCAGCTAAAACGCTACAACCAACTAACCGAACGATTTATTCGTGGATTTGGATCAGCATAGTCCGAACCGACGGATAAATATCACATCATAAAGCACACTCCTTTGGAATCCTCTTATGAGTCGTCTGAAAACGGTATTTTGATGAACAGCCAATTCCTTCATATGGCTGAATTTTAATTTTATTATTATTATTTTAAATCTTTTATTACAGTTTCATTCATATTATTTTTATTTTTCCTTGTAACTCTATGTGCTGTTTAGTAAACCTTTATTAATCACATGCTTCAGTATAAAATAGCATTGCATGACTTTATTAGCTATCTGACTTAACTTTGCGGTGTGTATCATTGTACTTGTATTCAGTCCACGCAGTAAAAATATATTGATTGAAGTTGATATCAAACCTATGATGTGATGTCCTGGCTTATACGTTGTATTATTTGTATATTTCTATTTTACCATGCGACAAAGATTCTATAATAATACGAAGAATGTGAATGTATATTAGAGAAAACGTTGGAGGATATTGGCGCCCTCTATTGCACGAAGTTTAAGTACGAAGACAGTCAGTAGCCTCTGTGTGAAAAATAAATGATGGCTGACGCTATCTTGTTTGTTTTCGAGAAGTAATATTTTGTAGTCATGAGTTGACTTGAAAGGTGTATCATTTTCATTAAAGGTAGGCAAGAAAAACATATATAGTATATAAGACGATTGTAATTGATAAATAGTCATGGCACTGCCTGCTAATTACCGACAGTCAACGACCACAACACCTACAACTCCATCTCAGAGTGCTACCCCAAGACCTCGTACCCAAGGTTCAAGCGTATCTACTTCATCTCAGCCTGTACAGACATCTGCTTCTAGCAATCCGTTTGTGCAATCTCCTCATGGGCATCCATCATTTAGCCCTGTGAAACTTGGATCCCGAGGATCAAATGTCGCTGACACCAGAGTACCTAAGCCACCAAAACCCCCAGATAAACCTCTTATGCCTTATATGAGGTATAGTCGTAAAGTATGGGACCAAGTCAAAGCTCAAAATCCTGATTTGAAATTATGGGAAATTGGAAAAATTATAGGTCAGATGTGGAGGGAGCTACCAGATGAATCTAAACAGGAATACATGGACGACTATGAAGCAGAAAAAATGGAATACAATGAAGCTCTAAAATCATACCATAATTCTCCAGCATATCAGGCATGGGTTGCAGCAAAATTAAGGGCACAACAGGCTGCTGAGGAAAGAGAAGCTCTAGAACGTAGTCCAGCAGCATCATTAATAACACCACCAAAAATGGATGGAAAGGTATGCATCCAGCCAGCAGAAGATGAAGATGATGTTGATGAGTTTTCAGTAAAACATATTGCAGCAGCCCGTTATTTAAGAAATCATCGCCTAATCAATGAAATTTTTAGTGAAACAGTTGTCCCAGATGTTCGCTCTGTAGTTACCACTGCTCGTATGAGTGTTTTAAAGAGGCAAGTGCAGTCACTAACAATGCATCAGAAAAAATTAGAAGCTGAGCTCCAACAAATTGAAGAAAAATTTGAAGCAAAGAAACGTAAATTTCTAGAGGCAAGTGAAGCATTTCAGGAAGAACTGAAAAAGCGATGCACAAAGGCTGTAGACACAGCAACTTATCAGAAACTAGTTGACAGAGCATATGATCAGCTGAAGAGAGATTGGTCAGTAAGAGAAGAGCAACGTCGACAGCGTGAAGAAGTTGAGCAGCAGGTTCACTTGCAACATAATGATCAGCAAGATTGTGCCCAGTCAGAGGAACACTCTAATCAAGATAAAGAGGCATTAGATGATTCAAGCTGTAATTTAAGTGTTGCCAATGGACATCTAGAAGAAAACAGTGAAAATCATTCCCAAGAAAGTGAAAGGGATAGTGAGCAACAGTCCCCTGTAGAGAACTTGCAGAATGGACATTCAGTTATGAAATCTTCTCCAGAAGATGCTCGAGCTTCTCAAGATTCAGTGTCTGGGTCTTTCAGTGTTTCTGCAGAGGTTAGAGGAATGCGTTTACATCCAGAATCTGTTTCAGACTTGCATAGTCAACCATTTGGAGCTGCCCTTACATCTTCTATGGGAACAGCAGGAGATAAAATAACTGAAAATATGCAATCATCACGGTCAGTTCCATCACAAGATGCAAGTTTTGTGTCCCAGGATACCCAACATCATATGACTTTGCCACCACGTTTGACATCAGTACCTCATCCAGTGACTTCTCAACCTCACGATACCCTTGAGGGCCGACCAGGTCCTGCCCTAGGACCCTAAGAATGGAAAAATTTTCATATTCCTGTGTTTGAGCCAGTTTTAATATTAATGTGCATAAATGTCTTGGTTTTATGTTATTTGTTGCATTTTGGACTGGGAACTGTATTCAATTCTTTACATGCAAGATAACTTTTGAAAATATAAAACAAGATACGGAGTTTTTTTTTTGCCATTTATCATTTAGAATTCATTTACTTTGGCTAACAGAAATTTTGAGAGCATGGAAAAGATAAGGGAATGCATATTTCAAGATTTGAATAAGTTTTTTTAAAAGCAGTTTGAATCACTTCATTATAGATAAATGTTTAACTTAAAATGTTTTATGAATATATCATAATAATTGAATTAAATATGCAGCATTCTTCTTTTAAAAAAGTACCTTAGATTTGTATTTGTCTCAAGTTTCTGCTTAGATGGGCTATTGTTGTGCTTTAAGTAAATATAAAGGCACAGAAATTTGTACACAAAACTCCAAATATCATTCCCCCAATTATATGTATATATTCCTAATTTTGATGAATTGCATATTTTATTTGCAAATTCAGTTTTGTGACTGTGTGCTCTATATTTTGGTGTGTGTGTGTGTGTATGCATACATGCACATCTTCAAGCTTAGTTATTGTTCATTTCATTCTAATTTAATGTTTAATTGTAATGCAGTGCTTTAGTGTTCATTCCTTTTATTCATTCATTCATTTTTATGAGTTTATTGTATAAATGCACAGACATTTGTACACTAAACTCCAAATATTATTCCCCCCAATTATATGTATATATTCCTAATTTTGAATTGCATATTTTATTTGCAAATTCAGTTTTGTGACTATGTGTGCTCTATATTTTGGTGTGTGTGTGTGTATGCATACATGCACATCTTCAAGCTTAGTTATTGTTCATTTCATTCTAACTTAATGTTTAATTGTAATGCAGTGCTTTAGTGTTCATTCCTTTTATTCATTCATTTATTTTTATGAGTTTATTGTATAAATGCACAGACATTTGTACACTAAACTCTAAATATTATTCCCCCCAATTATATGTATATATTCCTAATTTTGATGAATTGCATATGTTATTTTGCAAATTCGGTTTTGTGACTATGTACTTTATATTTTTGTGTGAGTGCGTATGCATACATATACAAGTGTGAGTGTGTATGCATACATATCTTCAAGCTTAGTTATTTCTCATTTCATTCTAACCTAATGTTTAATTGTAATGCAATGCTTTATTTTTCATTCCTTTTATTTTATTTTATTTTTTTTTTTTGAGAACCTAATACTTATTAGCAATTGGGGAATTTTATAAAAAAAAAGTTGAATAAAGGTGCAAATAGCATTTTATAATTATTGCTGTAGTGCCTGTATAAGGAATGGTAACTGGAGTTTATTTGAACATATCTGTATGATGTTGCATATATAGTGTTCTTTCTTTTCTTTTTGTATAAAACTATGTTGAAACATCATCAAAGGACTTTTGAGGAAACTGGATAGATGCACAGAATTATATGCTTTCAACGAGGATCCAGTTGAGAAATATTAGCATGAAATCAGATGTTAGAAATCCTCCTCATTCCATAGAATAGTAATATGCACCATTGTATAACAGATGTTGCTATCTGGTTTGAAATATCACATTTGATAAATTATTTCCATATTAATTATGTGAAGTGAGGAAGAATATGACTTTTTTCAGCTTATACTTGGTATGTATTATTTAAAGTTGCAATTCATTTTTGTGTATATTTGAAAATATTTTATAAATTGATTCCTGTTGTTTTGTTGCACGTGTTATGTCAGTGGTTCTCAACCAGTGGGGTTATAAACTCCTTGGGGGAAGAGGGGGAGAGCTCAAAGAACGTTGTAGAACAGGGCTGTCCAGCCAATGACCTATAGATCTCACATGGTTCTCCAGATAGTTTCTTATAGTCTACAAGAGTAGTCTTCCATTCTCCAAAATGTTTTAAAGTTGTCCTCTTTAAAAAAAAAAAAAAAAAAAAGTGAATTTTGTTGAAAACACTTACGAAAAAGTACTTACTAAATATTACTTGTAATTTTTCAGTTGATTTCACATGGTATCAAGTATATAACCGTCTTATAACAAGCAAATTCATTACATTTTTATAATTTCTGCACGTAAAGTACAATAACATTAAATTTAAATAAATGATTTTGAACTTTATAGGTCTACTTCTTATTTGTGTGCTTGTGCTTCACAGTTCTAATTGTTGCAGAGCAGATATTTATATCAGTATATTGGAAAAATATTTTGTATAATGTGGCCGGAGAGTAGGTACCAAAAAATGGTTCTTCTCCCTTTAGTGGTTTGAAGTTAGATAGCCCTGTTGTAAAGTGTTGCAATGTACCATTGCAAATTGGAGTCCCAAATGAAGACAGGAAAGTGAAATGGTTATGGAACAGTTATGACTTTTGGTTAACCTAAAAAGGGTTTATTGGAAATAGAAGGTTGAGAAACGCTGTATTACATAACAAAACAATTGGAATGGTTTGGCGGTATTGGTCTTGGCTGATTAATTCATGGGAATAATCTCGGAAAGTGTATGGAACAACTGAATTATGCAAGCTATTATTTTCACAACATTCAGTTTTAGGAACCAGTAGCGATTTCATTAACTATGATGTTTTGAGAAAGTGACGATAACTTTTTTTTTGTGATTAGGCAACACCGAAAGCAGATAACTTACTAATGCATAAATTTTGAAATTTAACTGAAATGTATATCCCTGAATGCCAATTAAAATATACCTGAGGCCTAACTGAAGCTGTAATTGCTGCTCAATATGTAAAACAGAATTAATATCCTTTGAAGGATAACCTTCAATTTACTGAGCAACAGACATTTTTTATAAGGATATATATTATATAAATAAAAAGATGCGCAGTCATGAATATACTAAATACAGTACTAGTAATTAATAATGGGATGTCACGAACCAGGTTCCACTGTATGGTTTGAATTGTCAAGAAAAGTACACTAGCATTGTTATTATTTGGATAATTTTTTTTTTTTGTTTAGGATTAATGTATTCGAACAGGTGTAAAGATGATTTACTTTTTGAAAATGAATAATGTTATGCATTAGCATAATTACAGTATAAATGATATGGATTACCTGAAAAACTGGAACAGTTTTTTTGTGGTTCATAGCTAACGTTGATAATGTTTTTTATTATATTTTGAGGTAGGTTGTGCTGTAGCTGTGCAGGGTGCTGGTAAGTTAGTCTATAGTCTTCTAATTAACTTCTCTCTTTCAGTGGAGGGGGGAAGGACAGACCAACAGTGATTAGTCTGCACAGTTGCACCTGTAGAGTTGGTAATGTCACTGTTGAAAGATCTCACAAAGTTTGAGAGATTTTCAGGCTATTATAATGTTAACCGGTGTCTTCATAGCAGATATTAAAGATAGGATCAAACAATTTTCAGGACTGGGTTTGTTAAAAATATCTGAATACCAAAAAAAAACTATTTGGTTATGTAACCTAGAATGTTTCGAATTTTTCACACTAGGCACAATAGGCAGTATTCTTGTTGCAAATGTGTGAGGGTTTATTTTTGTTTGTTATTGAATGTAAGTAATTTTGTATTGTTGTTTAGAATGTTGCTCTTTGAACTGAGATGTATAAAATTTTGCTTTTTGTTGAAGAAATTGGTCTCAGAACTGTAGAAGTTATTGCTGAAGCATATGGTGAAAACGTTTTAACAAGAAGAAGGATATTTGAACGTTACAAGCACTTCAAAATTGGATGCAGTGTTATTGATGATGCTACAAGGTGTGGGAGACCGCGCACGCCAACAAATGACAACTTTCTTCCTGCTTTAGAAGCATTATTCAGGTCAGCCATCATATAGGAATTGAAGACATAGATTCTGCAAAGTTTGCATGTTATATGATAGTTGTCAAGCTGTCATATCTAATATTTTAAATAACCTTTGTGTTTAAAATATCAAAAAGATCATCCTCTGTGACAGTATAGTGTTTCTCCACTTGTCACATTTTTGGAGATGTAGGTTTAGTTCCCGTTTATGACTGGAGGAATTTTTGAAGTCCTTTTCACTTGAGGCTCTAGTTAGCTGGTGGAGGAAGTAGGGTATTGAGCCCACACAATATGAAAATTGACTCATGAATGTGTAGTTTGTCAGTACAAGAGTTATGCTTTATAACTTGTGCAGACATAATACTGAACGGTGCAATATAGCTTTAGTGATGTGTAAAATATGTTGTTGCGTTTACTGCCCATAGACAAAATATCAGTTCTGTGAATAAGTCTCCCACGGCTCAGAGAAAAAAAAAATATATATTTGGATTGACTGGTTTAAAAGTAAAATTATGCAATAATTGTTTTTTGACTATAAAAGCATAATTCGGTATGAATTTATATCAGGAGGGCATACAGTTAATAAGATATGTAGTTAGAAATCATTAAGCATTTAAGAGATGCAATCAGAAGGAAGAGACTGATCTGTGAACAAGGAAAACGTGGAAATTACTACATGGTAATGCTCTCTGCCCATTGTGCAACACTAATTTTGGAATATCTTTTTAAATATACTCTCTCTCTCTCTCTCTCTCTCTCTCCCTCCCTCCCTCCCTCTCCCTCATAGCATCCTCCTTATTTATCCTCACCTAAAATTGACTTTATTCTCTACGTCAGTGAAAACATCATTAGGTTTGAGTGTGTTTATCATATAATGCACTCTGACCATATACAGTATAATAGGTTTGTTTGTTGATTATTGTTCTTGCAAGTCTAATCAGAGATATAAGCAGTTTTATGGGCTTGGCAACTTTAAAAATACCTTTATAACCATTAGAAAAAAATATCTAACAGGCCAAGGTTATTATTTTGTAATGCATTATCTATTTAGTTTCTTCAGGCTGCTTTATACCTGTAAATGTCCTGTTTCAACTGAAAACAAAGATCTCTAAGAGGGATTTCTGAAGTGAGTTAATCATATAAAAGCATGCTATTTCAATGTAATTGTGATTGATAAAGTTACAGTGCACCTTTATCTGGAGAAGTAATACACGTATTATTATCTGCTATAAACTGGGTGTGTGTCTGTGTGATCACTATGCAAGGGAAGTGAATATTTCTATAACCTTAACGGCTTTCGTGGTCCAATTAACAAGTTATGACTCGAACAAAGTTGATTAAATTTTTAACATTTTAGCATAATAATATGCTATCTGTATCTGCTAGTGGCATATAAATTTCATTTTGTTTTCAAATATGATATATATTAGGATTCTGAGAGAATCACAGGCAGTTAATTGAGGGAAACACTGAATGAATCTAGGGCAATACCAGTATCATGAATCATGCAATACCAGTAAGATTTTTATTCTTACTCATATGCTACCAATTTTTTTTTTTTTTTTTGATACAGCCTTGCAATAATGTTGCAATTTCAAGAACATTATTTAATTTTGGTGGGCAATGTAAATTAAACAAAAACAACTTAGGATTCAATAACAATAATAATAATAATAATAATAATAATAAAAAAAAAACATTTTAAAAATATTTAAAAAGTTGTGTCAAGCTGAACATTTTATTGGAAACATTATCTGAAATATTTTTATCGGCGCAAAATGTGAAATATTTTTATCGGTGCAAAATGTTTACTAGTACTCCATACTGGACTGGATTAGCTATTTTTGGAAATGTACATAGCATTGAGCAAACTGCCATATTTTCTGGACCATAAGCCTCACCCAGGTTTTAGAAGGCAAATTTTGGGAAAAGGTATTTTTTTGCATTGTACCTGAAACTCAAATTTGCAAGTTTGCAAAAAAAAAAAAAAAAAGCCACAGTAAAATGAATTTGCAATGTATAAACCCCTAAAACATGTTGCTACTATCACACTCATTACTGGCATGAGCTGAACTTTCACATTCTTAAACAACTTTATCTTTGTTTCCATCAAAGGTATTGCTGATTCCACATTTCTTGAACTTGGGGTTTCCAGAAGAAAGTATTTCCAAGGGGGAAAAAAGGACGAGTTTTATTGAGATGTGTAAGGTCTCATTTGGATTTGTTAGATAATTATATCAGTCTGATCTAAAAAATAAAATCATCAGTGCATTCATTTTATACTTGTAGACCAATAATAAAATACATAGGAGAATTTTAGTTAATATTTTCTAGGAAAAATAGTCTTGTGGTCTAGAAAATAGTGTTTGTTACTAAGTGTATCAATCTCATATTGTGGAGGCACTTCACCATGAATTACCTTGATATTATACCATTAACTTTAGGATAGATGTGCGGAAATTTGCCTTTAGCCAGCGGGTAGTTGGTTGGTGGAACAGACTTCCATCCCTTGTCGTGGAAGTTGATAGCCTAAATAAATTTAAGGCTCAGCTGGACAGGTATTTCGAATGAACAGGGGTGAAGTGGAAGTGGGTTTTTTTTTTTTGGCTGATGCTGCATAAGCTTGCTTTCTTGCATCATATGCCTCTACTAATGCTAATGCTAACTTCAAATAAAAAGCACTGCTTCAAATGGAGAAGTATATTTCCTATTTATATAAATTGTATGCCATTTTCCATACTGTGGCTTCAGTACTAATTGGTGCTTCATACCATTGAAACTGGTGGTGAACCAAGCCCAAATCATTACTCAACTACAACCAAACTTTTTGTTTTATGCAATTTTTTTATTTCACATAAAATAGCCAGGTAAAGTGAAAAATAAAGATTAGACACATTTTGGATTATTTGAAAAGTTTGCCTTTCAGATACACATACCATGAAATGAAATATAGATCTGTAGAAAAAGGTGCAGAGAAGAGCAAAAAGATTAGTGTGTGTGTGTTGGGGGGGGAGGAATAAAAGAGTACTCTTATCAAGGTGGAATTGAGTTCTGTAAATTGCACCGTCTGGAAACTATCATCTGCAAGGAGACCTGATTGAGGTATTTAAGGCAGTCTTTAAATGTGTTGAGTAAACTAAATGCAGATGGTATCCTTACTCTTTATTGGATGAGATATACCTACAAAGGGATATTTAAATTAGAAAAGGATGGTTGTAGGATAGATGTGTGGAAATTTGGCTTTAGCCAGAGAATGGTTGATTATTGGGATAAGCTTCTACCTTGTGGTGTGGAAGTAAGTAGTTTGAATAAATTTAAAGGATTGGACAAATTATTGGAAGGGATGAACAAACAAACTCTCTTCCCCCACCCCTTAATGCAGATGCAGCACAAATTTGCTACCATGCATCATTTTGTAACTAGTAATACTAACTCCTTTTTGGCTCATTATTATCTGTATGAAATTATACCTTTGGCATACTTCACATTACTAATCTATGCCTCTACCCTGCCAGATAGTGACCGGAGGGAGTCTGAATAGCATGTATGCAGGGACATTGTCAAGGCTATATTATATCAGTGAGCTGGGTATATTCGTGATGCCAAAAACTTCATTACTTCGTACAACATGCCCCCCCCACCTTTTCTTACTAATAGAAAAAACTTATCTGTGAAAAGATCTATACCTGCCAAACACCTACTTGTTCATTTCAAAAATATACATGGTCTCAGTTCCAGCCTCAATGATGTCCATTTCCACTTACAGACTGCCAAACCCCACATACTTATTCTTATTCTTGCATTGTCCACCAATTGACGGTGGACAATGCAATGTTGAGTCTATTTGGTGTGATATAAGCACTGGGACAGGAAAAATGAGTGTGTGTGTTATAGCCATAATGAATCTGATGAGTATAATGAGCAATTGTGCAGAGAAATAGAGTGGGCCAGTAAATCAGTGTCTTATAATGGGGGATTTTAATTTCCCAGAGATTGACTGGAATTTGTGGTTTGGTCACTCACACACTAGCAAGGCTTTTGTGGATTTATTGGATGATTGTTTTCTACAGCATCATGTTCGGGAGGCAACTAGAGGGAGTAATACTCTTGATCTGGTTATCAGTACTGATTCTTCATGCCTTAAGAATCTGTAGATAAAGGAACCACTAGGTTGCAGTGATCACAGTGTGCTGAAGTGGGATTTACCCAGAGGTAACTGTCATCAGGGGTAAAGGGAAGGGTTTTTGCTTTCATAAAGGTGACTACAGTCGGACCAACTGATGATGTTACCAACCGCAAATTCAAAAATGAGAAGCATTTAAAGAATTAAGGCTTTTCATACCAACTAAGAAATATTGTTCAAGATTTAGGCCTAAATGGATGTCATATGAACTAATTAGACATGTGGCAGAGAAGAAAAATGCATGGGATACATATAAATTACAGGTGACAGAAGCCTATGATAGATATAAACTGGTCTATAACCAAGTCACAAAGGAGATTAGGCAGGCAAAGGCAGATTATGAGAAATCTTTGGCAAAGGATGCAAAGAAAAACAGCAAAGAGTTCTTTACTTATGTAAACTCTAGAAGGAAAGAGATGAATCAAGATTGGTCCACTTGATATTAGCGGTTCAACTGTTGATGATCCTGCTCAGGTAGCTAACAAACTAAATGAATATTTTGCATCTATATTCACACATGAGTTATTCAGGGATGGAAACACTAGAGGTGTATTAAACTCTGGCAGTAAACTAGATAATATTGTAATAACAGAGTAAAGTGGAGGAGAAATTATTGAAGATAAACATAGGAAAGGCACCTGGGGTGGATGGGATCTATCCAGTTATATTAAAGGAGGCAGCAAAGGAAGTAAGCAAACCCTTAGCTATAATTATGAGAGATTTCTTGGAATCAGGGGAGGTACCCATGGACTGGAGATGTGAAAATGTGACCCCAATCCACAAAGGAAGATCAAAGGGAGACAGGTAATTACATACCTGTTAGTTTAACTTCTGTTCCAGGGAAATTAATGGAGGTACTGGTTAAAGAAACATTGCAGGATCATCAGGACTAAACTTCAGTTATAGCTTGGACACAGCATTGGTTTGTTAAGGGAAAGTCTTGTCTGACCAATTTAATTGGATACTATGATATAGTCACAAAAGAACTGAATGCAAAGAATTTTGATATGTATTTGGATCTTAGAAAGGCTTTTGATACTGTTGCACATGGAAGACTGCTGCACACATTGGAGCAGTATGGCATCGGAGGCAAATTGCTGCTATGGATAAAGGGATGGTTGAGAGAGAGTAGACAGAGAGTGGCAATCAATGGACACTGCACTTCGTGGACTAATGTTATTAGTGGAGTCCCCTAAGGTTCAGTGTTGGGTCCATTGTTGTTTTCTGTATTCATCAATGATATTGATGATGGTATATCAGGCTTAATGTCTAAGTTTGATAAGAATGTCGGCAGGGTTGTTAATGACACTAATGACAGTACGCTGCTGCACCAGGATCTAGAAGAGTTGAGCAGATGGGCTGAGAGGTGGCAACTGAAGTTTAACATTAACAAATGTAAAGTACTGCATATGAGAAGCAGTACTTTACCAGGGGTTTCCCACATCTCTGCGTTGTATTCTTTGTGAGTGACAGAAATCTGTGGAGGCCGGAGATTTAAAAAATGTGTGGGGAGCGGTCTGTCGTGTAGCATTATGTTCTGTTGTTTCTCTGATCATTTAGCCTTTGGGATCCACCATTGCCCACACTTAGCCACGAGGAGGCAGGTCAGGCACCCAGTAGATTATTCAAGTACTCTGGCAGGCTGCACCACCTAATTTCCAAGGATTTCAGTTGCAAAGCCTAAAATAAAAGGGGGGGGGTGCACCATAATTTGGCCAGGCGAAGTATGTCTTCTCCTTCCCCTGCCCTGCCCTGGGGTGGGGTTTTAAAGGGAACCGGGTTAGAGTACCCAGTTCAGATCGCCAGTGACCTATCGGCAGCAAAGCCGCAGAATGTCTTCATTGGTGTCATATCGAATCCGGTAGGAAGGTCAAGCTGCCTATCCCGCTCCGGGTGTGGGATATGCTAGTTGGCAGTGGGGAACACCCCATGCGAAGGGGTGGGAGAGACACACTGACAGTGGTAGAGAGTGAAAAGGATCTGGGAGTAATTGTCCAGGCAGATATGATGTTTTCTGAGCAGTACAGATGGTCTGCAAGAGTAGCTCATGGTGTCTTGTCAGTGACATAAAGGAATTTTTCTAGCAGGATTAAGGAGGCGATTATCTCCTTGTATGAGGCAATGGTCAGGCCACACCTTGAGTACTGTATACAGGTCTGGAGGCCTCGTTTTAAGAAGGATGTACAGCTGTTGGAACGAATACAGAGCATGGCAACAAGATTAGTGAATGGAACAAAGAGCTGCTCTTACGAAGAAAGACTTAAGTTTTGCAAATTAGTGTCTGGAGACTAGGCACCTGCGAGGTGATCTGATTGAGGTGTATAAAGCCTTGAATGGTTTGAGCATGCTCAATGCTGATGGGATTCTTCCTCTTGCTCAGAATAATCACCGAGAGGGCATAAATTCAAATTGAGGAAAGACAGATGTAGGATAGACGTGCGGAAATTTGCCTTTAGCCAGCGGGTGGTTGATTTCTGGAACAAACTTCCATCTGTCGCAGAATTTGATAGCTTAAACAGATTCAAGGCAGAACTAGACAAACATTTGGAGCGAGTGTATGGATGAAATGAGAAGGGTGTGTGTGTGTGTGTTTTTTTTTTTGGCTGATGCTATATAAGCTTGCTTTCTTGCATCATGTGCCCTTGCTAATGCTAACAGAATCCCAATTATCAGTTGATTCAACCACCGCTTATCTTAGTTGTCCTAATTATTTGCTGTAGTAGTAATAGTGGCATGTGATGCAAGAAAGCAAGCATATGAGCTTATGCAGCATCAGCCAAAAAAAAAATTACAAAATAATTCCTTCTAAATGTTTGTCAAGTTCCTCCTTAAATTTATTTAACCTATCAACTTCCACAACGACTGGAAGTTTGTTCCAGCAATTAACCACCTCCTGGCTAAAGGCAAATTTCCGCACATCTATTTTACATCTGTCTTTCCTCAGTTTCAATTTATGTCCCCTTAGGTTCGTAATCTGAACAAGTGGAAGAAGCCAATCAGAATTCAGCATGCTCAACCCATTCAAGGCCTTATACACCTCAACCAGATCAACTTGCAGGTACCTAGTCTCCAGCCGCTGCAATCCATTCATCCTTCATTCCTCTCACCAATCTTGTTGCCCTTCTCTCTACTCGCTCAAGCAAATCTACATCCTTCCTAAAATGAGGCTTCAGACCTGTATGTAGTACTCAAGGCGTGGCCTGACCATTGCCTTGTACAGAGGGACAACCACCTCCCCTCCCTGCTAGCAAAATTCCTGTATATTATTGACAAAACACCATGACCTGCCCTGGCAGCTTGTCTGCATTGCTCAGAAAACTTCATATCTGACTGCACAATTACTCCCAGGTCTTTTTCATTTTCTACCACCTTAAGTGTAGATCCACACAGTTGGTACGTTCCTCTGGAGTTACTTCTACCCATATGCAGTACTTTGCATTTGTCAATGTTAAATTTCAGTTGCCACTTCTCAGCCAATCTTCCCAAATTTTCTAGATAATGTTGCAGTAGCAAACTGCCTTTACTGTCATTAACAACCTGTCAACCTTTGTATCATCTGTAAACTTTGACACAGCCTGATATACCTTCATCAATATCATTGATAAATACACAAAACAACAGTGGGCCCAACACCGAACCCTGTGGGACTCCACTAATAACATTAGTCCACAAAGAGCATCGCCCATCGATTACCACCCTCTGTTTTCTCCCACTCAACCATCCTTTTATCCATTGTAGCAACTTACCCTTAATACCATTCTGCTGCAATTTGTACAGTAGTCTTCCAGGCACAATAGTGTCAAAAGCTTTCCTGAAATCCAAGTATATGATATCAGAATTATTTTTTGCATCCAGTTCCTTTGTAATCACATCATAATATCCAATCAAATTTGTCAGACGACTTTCCCTTAACAAACCCATGTTGTGTCTGAATTATTGCTGCAGTCTTGTCTAGATGATCCTGCAATGCATCTTTAACCAGTGACTCCATTATTTTACCCGGAACAGAAGTTAAACTAACTGGTCTGTAATTACTCCTGTCACCCTTTGATCCCGCTTTGTGAATTGGGGATACATTTGCACATCTCCAGTCTGTGGGGACCTCCTCTGAGTCGAAGGATGCTCTCATAATTATGGCTAAGGGTTTGCTTACTTCCTTTGCCACCTCCTTTAATATAACTGGATAGATCCCATCCACCCCTGCTGCCTTTCTTATGTTTAACTTCAACAATTTCTCCTCCACTTTACTCTCAGTTATTACAAAATCATTAAGCAACCTGCTACGATTTGATAATCTGGCACTTTCAATCCTTAATAACTCCTCGTGTTAATGTAGATGCAAAATACTCATTCAGTTTGTTTGCTTTCTGAGCAGGATCATCAACTGTCAAACCATTTATATCAAGTGGACCAATCAGATTCATCCCCTTCATTTTAGAGTTTATATAAGTAAAGAAATCCCTGCTGTTTTTCTTAGCATCCTGTAATATTCCTTTTGCTTGAAAAGTGGCACTTGTGCATATGTGCACTCCAATATTCCCTGTCAGAGACAGTCATTTGGAATCTCCTGTTTTTGATCTTCTCTATCTTAAAATCTCTGCTCCATTCTATCAAATTCATCTGTTGCCTCTGTTGTTCTCCCACTAATCACTTGGAACTTTTTGACTTCCTTTCTTTGAAAATTTACTTTCTCCAGTCTGACTTTTCTAACAGTGAGTTTTTCTTTGATTTTAATGTTTTTTCTTTGATTTTAATGTTCCCAACTCCTGGCTTCTGTTTTCTAGTCACATGGACCACAGCTGATCAAGATGACGAGGCATTTGAAATTACTAATAACCTCACAGATTTACCTACCAGAATACCAGCCAATGTGGTATTCTGGTAGGTAAATCTGTGTAAATCTGTGGTCACAAAGGAACTGGATGCAGGGAATAACTTTGATATCATATATTTGGATCAGACTTTAGATGATTGGAGACTGGTCTCCTGGTCCAATGAGTGACATTTCCAGTTATTTGAAGCAGATGGGAGGGTGCATATCTGACGGAAACCACATGAAGCTATGCACCTGTCATGTCAACAAGGAACTGTTCAGGCAGGTGGGCAGTCAGTGATGGTCTTGGGCATGTTCAACTGGCACATGTTGGGACCTCTGGTATGTCTAGATGCATCTCTGAACAGTACAGGTTACGTGTCCATCCTTGCAGACTATCTGCATCCTTTCATAGTCATCGTTCACCCACAGGGCAATGGACTCTTCCAGCAGGACAATGCACCTCCCCACAGAGCCGTGGTGACTAGAACATGGTTCTAAAAGCTATCCACAGATTTTACCACCATGGAATGGCCTCCCTGTTCACTGGACATGAACCCTTTGGAGCATCTTCACCCACAGGGCAATGGACTCTTCCAGCAGGACAATGCACCTCCCCACAGAGCCGTGGTGACTAGAACATGGTTCTAAAAGCTATCCACAGATTTTACCACCATGGAATGGCCTCCCTGTTCACTGGACATGAACCCTTTGGAGCATCTTTGGGATGCTGTGGAAAGGTTCATTCGAGCTTTGGATCCTCCACCCAGGAATGTGACGGAAATATGGACAGCGGTGCAGCAAGCAAGCATGGATGGAAATACCTGTGGAATGCTTCCGTGAACTAGTGGACTTGATGCCTTGCCATGTGACTGCCCTTATCTGGGTGAAAGGTGGGCTTACCCATTACTATTTAGTATTAGCAATGGCCACATGGTGCAAGGAAGCCTGTGATTTTGTTTGCACTAGCCAAAAAAAAACAATAATAAAAAATAAATAAATAATAACATAACAAAAAAAAATAAAATAAAATAATAATAATAAGAAGAAAATAATAATTAATAAATAAGAGAAAAGGAAATGGACAACCTAAGCGTTTCCCTCCTCCCGTAGGTAATTATCCAGTTGACCTTTGGATATCCCCAAACTGTCAGCCTCTACCACCCATGTAGGCAACTTATTTCAGTAATTTATAACTTGCTGGCTAAAATAAAACTTCCTGCAATCCAGTCTAAATATAAACGTGAAATTATGGCCCCTAGTTCTAGAATCATTTATAACCATGAAAATTTCTTCCTCATTCATTTTGCTTATGCCTCTCAGAGCCTTAAACACCTCAATCAAGTCTCCTCTAAGGTGCCTAGTTTCCAAGCTCTGCAACCCACATATTCAAAGTCTTTTCTCATATGGACGCCTTTTTGCCGATCTCACCAGGTGAATTAGCTCTCTCTGGACCCTTTCAAGAAGCACAATGTTTTTCTTTAGGTGCAGTCTCCATACCTGAACACAGTATTCCAAGTGTGGTCTAACAATAGCCTTATAGAATGGAATTATGATGTCCTTATCTCTACTAGCAATTGTTTGATACATCATCAATAGGACACCATGGGCCTTCTTTGTAACCTGTCTACAATGCTCAGAGAGAACTGTATCGTAACACCCATGTCCCTTTCCTCCCCTCTACTGGCTTTAGTTCAACTCCACCAAGTGTATAAGTTATTTTGGGGTTACTGTTCTCCAAGTGCAATACCTTACACTTTGCGGGATTAAAGCATAGCTGCCATTTTTCTGACCATCCCTGAAGTCTATCTAGGTCATTCTGAAGAAGCTCTGCTTGGTGCCGATCATTAACTACTCTACCAATCTTTACATCATCTGCAAATTTAGACATCACGCCCTCTATCTCTTCATCGATGTCAATTATGAAAATCAAAAACAACAGTGGTCCTAATACTGATCCTTGGGTAACCCCACTTCTTATCAACCCAATCTGAGGAATAACCATTTATCACAACCCTCTGCCTCCTGCCCTGAAGCCATCCAGCTATTCATTTAAGGATATTCTCTGTGATTCCAACTTGTTCCAGCTTATAAAGTAACCGCTCATGTGGGACTGAGTCAAATGCTTTGCTGAAATCCAAATGTCGAAATTATTCCCAAAGTCCAGCTCTTGAGTGACCTTGTCAAAATAGCAAATCAGATTAGTTAAACATGATCTTCCTTTTACAAAACCATGCTGAGTATCCTTCAGAATTCCATTTCTGTCTGAATGATCCTGAATTCCAATTTTAATCATTATCTCCATGATTTTCCCTACTACTGAAGTTGGACTGACTGGCCAGTAATTTCCCATCTCACTCTTAGAACCACTCTTATGTATTGGAGACACATTGGCACTTTTTCCAATCCAACGGAATCACTCCTGTCCAGTGATGCTCACATAATAAGCCTCAATGGTATAATTAAATAAATGTGAAAGTGAAATTTCAACGACATTTTTACTAGATAGGTATCCCATGATTTCTGTCCACTGAGTGTAATTGTATAGTTAATATGAAGATTTCTGAGCAGTGCAGACAGGTGCTACGACAACTTATGGGAGTTTTGTCAATAATATACAGGAATTTTTATAGCATGGATAAGGAAGTGATTATCCCATTGTATAAGGCATTGGTTAGGGCCACATCTAGAGTACTGCATACAGGTGTGGATGATTCTCTTTAAGAAGGATATAGAGCTACTGAAACGGGTACAGATAAGGGCAATGAGATTGGTGAGGGAACAAAGGTATGCCCCTACCAAGAAAGGCTTCAGCTTTCCAAATTGCAGTTTCTGGAAACTAGGCACATGT
Source organism: Mastigoproctus giganteus (assembly GCF_048544385.1). NCBI lineage: Eukaryota > Metazoa > Arthropoda > Arachnida > Uropygi > Thelyphonidae > Mastigoproctus > Mastigoproctus giganteus. Next base: position 43,366,417 of record NC_143577.1, read on the forward strand.
GAGGTGATCTGACAGGTGTTTAAAGTTTTGAATGGCTTGAGCAAACTCAGATCTGATGAGATTGTTCAGACTATGCATGACGGAGCACGATTGAAGAACCCTGTGAGGTCGGGAGTTGGATGCATAGTAATTTTTGACACCTTCTTTTCACTTGGTTGGTGCAAGCAAGAAATTACTATACATGTGGAAGCATAAATTGAAATTGGGGAAGGATGGATGCAGAATAGATGTGCAGTCTTTAGCCAGTGGGTGATTGATTGCTGAAACATGCTTCCATCCCTTGTTATGGAAGTGGTAAGTTTGAATAAATTCAAAGAAAAACTAGACAAATTATTGGAAGAAATGAATAGGTGAAATGGAAATTTTTTTCCTTTTTTTTGGTTGATGCTGTATGTATCATCAACCAAAAAAAGCTTGCTTTTATTGCATAATTTGCCACTAAGACAGTGCCATCTACCATTACCCACAGTGCACACTCAGAGTCTGACACAAACAAAAAAAAAAAGTGCACACTCAGAGAGAAAACTAGGTACCCAATTGCTAAAAACAGTCAGCAAGCCCTAGGGTGTGTTTGAAGACCTTTATGCCAAACACAAACAAAAACTTTCAGAAGCTTTTGATTGTGTAACTCAAGAGTTACTCTCAAGTTTCACCAAATTTTCCCATGCAATTTGTCCAAAGATGAACAACATAAGCCAATATGTTGCTAGCAGATTGACACTGATGGAACCCATATTGGTAATCATGATGGAAGATTTTGAGATAGATTAAGAGTTGGCCGATGGATTTTTGCATTACTTTGGAAAGAGTTGAGGTAAGTGCAATGGGAGTGATAATTGGATGGGAGGAATTTGTCACCCTTTTTAGGAAATGGCTGGATACAAGCAAATTTTAAGCAGAGCAACAAGCTCAGGAGAACAGGTTTTAAGAAAAATTGGAGAAATACCATTAAGATTTGGAGCTGTCTTGGCATAAAGATTGTTGAGAATTCTAAAATCCTGTCAGAAAATCATGGGAAGCATTGAATAATTAACAAGTTAGTTACTGTATATAGTGCATCCAATTTTTTTTCTTAAATGAAATATTTTTAATTTTCTGATGAATTGAAATGAAAAGTAAGTAGAGTTATCTCCTTATCAATTAATTACCAAGATTATAACTTTACAGAACACTTAAATAAACTTTATGGTTTACCCTCTTTAAACTTATCCATTTAGTTTAATTAAAACTGCATAATATTATTTCTCTCCTCCTCTGTTACTCTTTTTAAGTCTCTTTTATCTCTGTATATGTATCTCTTAACAAGCAATATCACATTCATGAGTCTTGCATAACAATATGTGCAAAGTGTGCATGGACTGTCTAAAGATAAAACTACATTTAATTGAATGTAATTGAAAAATAAGGAAATCCCTATGTATCATTGGGGGGCCTGAAGACCTGTCAGATTTTTTTCTGGCAGGTCTCTGCTGAGGGAATTGGTATTGTGAGCTATACCTACATTATCAGAAGAAAAGTGATCCCACCCCACCCTCCACATTAACTGCCATTATCAGAAAACTAATGCTGTTTACTACAGCTTTATCACCAGTCAGCTTCCTAGTTTTGTAATTATAACTTCAACTTCTTAATGATTATTTAACAGTGCATCATGACTAAAATTTTTTAGTATAGATCACTGATACAGTACACAATGTTATTGAATAATTACAGGAAAAAATCATGAAGGGTCCCTATTTTTTTATTGTAAGTGTGTTATGTCCAAGTACATAGATGGTAGATACAAGCATATCTACAGACTATTTTTCAACGTAGCTGTCAGAGACCTAGTTTGCACTACCACTGGGAGACTGTTCTTCACATGCCCAAGCCAGGATTATAAAAAGGGTCACAGGGATATAGCAGAGCTTACTATAGGAATGGGTCCCCCAGTGTCTAAGAGGACTATTATGGCTTGAGCAGTGTGCAGACAGGCACTGCTGTGCAACAGGAGGCCACACATTTTCTGGCAAAAGGCAGTTTTCACTTGGGTTGTGACCTGATAAGCAGTTGTGACAACCATCTCATCACATTGGGGTAAAATCCATCAAATAACTCCATGCACATGGTCATCATCACCTTTATCATGCCTGATAATGGTGATGATGACCTTTAACTGTTTGCTCAGAGGAGAACCAAAATGCATCCACGACTCAAATTTTGCTTTGGTCTTGGGACAGAGGTCTAATAAATTGTCTCATCTTTGGTCATGATTCGCCAGAGATGAGACAATTTGGCTTAATCAGCCAAAACTACAATTTTCATTCACACTGGGAGAGTGCATCCACCTATATTTCTCCATAATTTCCAGCCATGATTTCAAACTGTAAATACTCATATTATTATTATTTTTTAAATCATATACTCTTATTATTTTATACCCAGGGTCCTGAGCTGGATATCATTCTTCTTTTTCTTGGTGATTCTTTCCTCTCGGTAATTCAGAAAAAATTTTTTTTTTGGCTGGTGAAATAGCCACTTTACTTATTGGAGGCTTGAAGTGGTGAAACCCATGTTTAGTCTCTAGAGCAAAGTTTCCGGCATCCCCCTCCCTCCATACTTCTCCTTCAACCCATGCACAGTACTAAGTACTATAGGTTTTGATACCTTTCGTGTTTGGGGTTTTCATAAAAGAAAAAAAAAAAAAAAAAATAGCCTCAGGCTTCCTGCAGCACCATAATGGCTAATAATAATAATAATGATCTTCATTTATCTCACAATCTTTATCTCTCTTGAACTTGGCTCATTATTGCCTAAGGTGCTTATCCTCCATAAAAATTCAAATCAAATCAAATCTTTATATCCATATTTTTATTATTTCAAGGGGGTTGGATATGAATATGCACTTTGTAAAAATAATATTAATAAACATTAAAAAAATGAACATGTACACAGTTTTGTATGTATGGCCATAAGCTACTTAAATTATACAATAATTTTGAACTTTCTGCACTGCAATTTAAAAAAAAACAGAGTTAGTGTTCTTTTAATATGCAATTTTTAGGAAACTTTAATTTAGTTTTGTAGTCAAAGATTTCATTTTTAGTGCTGATTCAATTTCTAATTATGTAGCACGAAATGCAAACTTCACATTGAGAAGTACAATATGACCCTAGATACTAATGTGCTATATAATCATAATAACAACAAACAGTAACATCATAATCAGAAATAATTTGTAAATTGAAAAGGGACATCTATTTTTACTACTTTCTGCATTTAGCAATGCGATATTGAGAGAAGGGGAGGGTAAAAGGTAATAGTTTTAAATCTAGAAAATTAATCTTACCTTTTAGGCAAATGTATGCAATTTATAAAGATATCAGCAGTGGAATAGTGTTGTATGCAATTCAAATTACACAATAAAAATATGACACACACACACACACACACCTGATAATTTAGCAAATAATGTTACTTAATGAGTTATATTAGTATTACTGTATGAAATTATTTACATTCAAAAGCTAGAACTGCACCTAACCTGTGACAGAGGTAAAAGGTAAAATTGTATTCATTATTTGCAATGAATCGATTAGTGTCGTCAAAGAGTACAGTATTAAATGATACTGATACAATTCACAAAGATGATATGAATCGATTAGTGTCGTCAAAGAGTACAGTATTAAATGATACTGATACAATTCACAAAGAAAAATTTTCCCACTTCAAGGGTAAATTAAGAGAAGAAAAACTAAAGGATATGAAGAATTCACTTCAAAGGCAGCAAAATGTAGTTACAAAAATTAATGAAAGCAGTGAATCAGTAGTGAAAAGCCAATTATGAAATCAGTTATTTACTGACAAAACATTCCAAACCTTTCAGTGAGGGGCTCCGTGGTTAAGGAATTAAAAGCTGCTGAAAACGTCTGTCCGGGAAATGTGAAAGTGTTCCAAGAAATTTTGTTGTCAAGAAACACTGGCTGAAAGGATAACCCGAGACATACAGCAACCATGGGGAAGTTTCCTGAGAATCACATTCTAAACCTTAAGATATAAGCTGTTTGCTTTAACACTATATGACACAGTCTAAATAACACTAAGTATTAGTAGTGGGAAAAGATGTAAGGAAGCAAGACTATACAGCAGCCCCAGGGGCTCACATCTGGTATCGGCTTGGCACACCCAGGTTCCTGAGCTGGATATTATCATTCTTCTCTTTCTTGATTCCTTTCTACTTCTCTCTCTCTCTCTCTGGGTAACTCAGAATTTTGTTTTTGGCCAGTGCAGCATAAGCCTCAGGCTTCCTTGCACCTTATGGCTAATAGTAATAGTAATAGCGTCATCCAAAAAAAAAGTACCCACATCATCCATGCGTCCCTTCTAATAATTTGGCTAGCATTCCCTTGAATTTATTCAAAATATAATATCCAGTTTGTTCTAGCAATCAATTACTCTCTGGCTGAAAGCAACTTAGTAGTAGTAGTAATGGAGGCATGTGATGCAAGAAAGCAAGCATGAGCTTATGTAGCATCGGCCAAAAAAATAATAATGATACAATTCACACATCCATTCCCTCTAAAAGTTTGTCCAGTTCCTCCTTGAATTTATTTAGGCTATCAACTTCCACAAAGACAGATGGAAGTTTGTTCCAGCAATTAACCACCTGCTGGCTAAAGGCAAATTTCTGCACACCTACAACTCTTTCCTCAATTTGAATTTATGCCCCCTCAGGTTCATAATCTGAGCAAGCAGAAGAAGCCCATCAGATTTCATCTTGCTCAACCCATTCAAGGTCTTATACAGCTCAATCAGATCACCTCGCAGATGCCTAGTTTCCAGTTGCTGCAATTTGCAGAACTTAAGCTTTTCTTGGTAAGAGGGCTGCTTCGTTTCCCTCACCAATCTTGTTGCCCTTCTCTGTACATGCTCAAGCAACTCAACATCCTTCTTAAAATGAGGCCTCCAGACATTACTCAAGCAGTACTCAAACTACGCAGTACTCAAGGCATGGCCTGACCATTGCCTTATACAATGGGATCATCACTTTTTCATTTCTAGCAAAATTCCTGTATATATCATTGACAATACCCCATGACCTGCTCTGTCAGCCTGTTTGCATTGTTCAGAAAACTTCATATCTGACTGCACAATTACTCCCAGATCTCTTTCATTTTTTACCACCCTAAATGTAGTACCATACAGTTGATATGTTTCTCGGGGATTACTTCTATCCATATTCAGTACTTGGCATTTGTCGATGTTAAACTTCAGTTGCCACTTCTCAGCCCATCTACCCAAATTTTCTAGATCCTGTTGCAGTAGCACACTGCCATTACTGTCATTAACAACCCTGCCAACCTTTGCATCATCTGCAAACTTCAACATTAAGCCTGATATACCTTCATCAATATCATTGATGAAGGTATATCAGGTATACCAATGAAGGTATACCAACACCGAACCCTGGGGGACTCCACTAATAACATTAGTGGAGTCAATCACCCTTTTATCCACTGTAGCAACTTATCCTTAATACCATACTGCTCCAATTTTTACAGTAGTCTTCCATGTGCAACAGTGTCAAAAGCTTTCCTGAAATCCAAGTATATGATATCAAAATTATTTTTTGCATCCTGTTCCTTTGTAACTACATCATAGTATCCAATAAAATTTGTCAGACAAGACTTGCCCATAACAAATCCACGCTGTGTCTGAATTATTACTGCAGTTTTGTCTAGATGATCCTGCAATGAAACTAACTGGTTTGTAAATACTCGTGTCACCCTTTGTGAATTGGAGATACATTTGCACATCTCCAGTCCATGGGGTCTTCCCCTGAGTCCAAGTGTGCTCTCATAATTATGACTAAGGGTTTGTTTAGTTCCTTTGCCTTTAATATAACTGAATAGATCCCATCCACCCCAGCTGCCTTTCTTATGTTTAACTTCAACAATTTCTCCTCCACTTTGCTCTGTTATTACAAAATCATTAAGAACTCTGTTACAGTTTGATAAACTTCTGGCATTTTCCTCCCTTAATAACTTGTGTGAATGCAGATGCGAAATACTCATTCAGGTTATCAGCTATCTGAGCAGGATCATCAACAGTCAAACCATCGATATCAAGTGGAACAATCTGATTCAACCCCTTCTAGAGTTTCTATAAGTAAAGAAGTCCTTGCTTTTTTTCTTAGCATCCTTTGCAAAAGATTTCTCATAATTTGTCTTTGCTTGCCTAGCCTCCTTTATGACTTGATTACATATCTTATATCTGCAATAGGCTAATGTGTCACCTGATAATTTATATGAATCCCATGCATTTTTCTTCTCTGTCACGAGTCTCATTAGTTCATCAACCCCAGGAGCTTACATTTGGTGAGTATGGGCTTGGCACACCCAGGGTCATGAGCTGGATATCATCATTCTTCTTTTTCTTGGTAATTCCCTTCTACTTCTGACTCTTGTTCTTCCCCCCTTCTCTCAGGGTAATTCAGAAAAAAATTTTTTTTGGCTGGTGCAGCATAACCCTCAAGCTTCCTTGCACCATATGGCTAATAATAATCTCACATCTATTTAGGCCTAAACTTTGAACAGTATTTCTTAATTGGTATGAAAAGCTTAGTAGCTTCCACCGTTAGTCCCTTGAATGCTTCCCCCTTAGGTGCCTCCGTAGCCAGGTGGGAGAAGGAGCAGCAGTGCGTAGCACATGCTTCTTGATTAGATCGGGGTTTGAGCCTGTGACCACCAGATACGGAGGATGCGGAAAGGTCAGGGAATGACCACGGGATATCTCCAGAGAAATATGGCCTTAGTTGCTAATGCTCCTAAAAACCAAATAACATAAGCTTCCCCCTTAGATTTACTTTTGGTGACATCATCAGTTTATCCCATTGTACAGAATTTAATAACTGTCTGACACCACTGTAGTCACCTTTGCAGAAGAAAAACCCTTCCCTTTACCCCCGATGGTAATTATATCTTTAAGTAAATCCCACATGAGTACACTGTGATCACTGCCACCTAGTGATTCCTTTATCTTAAAATTTTTATACATGAATAATCACTGCTGATAACCAGATCAAGAGTATTACCCTCTCTGGCTGCCTCTCGAACATGCTGCTGTAGAAAACAATCATCCAATAAATCCACAAAAGTCTTGCTAGTATGCGAGTGACTACTCACAAGTTCCAGTCAATATCTGGGAAGTTAAAATCCTCCATCATAACACAATCTGATTTACCGACCCATTCTATTTCTCTGTACAATGGTTTGTTGTATTCAATTGTCATTAGGCCCACAACACACTCTTACTCTCATTTTTGCTTTCCCAGTGATGATATCACACCAAACTGACTCAACACTGCACTGTCCATCTATGTCGGTGAAGGTAAAGAAAGTCAACAAGGGGAAACTTTTAGCGCTCAAACACGTTTCCCAGTACCCCAGCTTCTCCCTGCATTCTCGGTAAACAGATGGTGCGTGTTATCGGTAATGGCAATAGAAGTCGATAACAATGTATTCATTAGTTTTTTTCTCATAATTAAAAGCAGATCATTGGAGTTCGGGAGGGCTGAAATTTACTTAAGGGTACACCCTCCAAGAGGGTGTTTATCCCCCCTTCCCACTGTTTTAACCCAATAGGAAAATGACTTCTACCATCTGTAGAAGTCGTTTTTGTATCAGTGTGTACAATGTGTACAATCTGGAGGGTGTACCCATAAGTAAATTTCAGCCCACACACGAATTCCGATAATCTGCTTTTAATAATAAAAAAAAATACATCATTATTAACTTCTACTGCCTATAACATGCAACTAGTTTACCGAGAATGCAGGTAGAGGCTGCAGTACCAAGAAACGTGTTTGACCATTAAAAGTTTCCAGTGCTGGCTTTCACGTTGGCTTTCTTTACCTTAGCTTCTATGTCAACTGGATGAACTTCCTTAGATTTTGTTTTTCTTAATTAACAGCATAACCCCTTCTCCCTTCATTTCCTGTCTATCCTTCCTGTACACATTGTAATGCTCCAATTCCAGTTCTGTACTGCTTATATCTGTGTGACACCATGTCTCTGATAACCCAACATCTGCCTTTGATGTCTTGACCAGCACTTCAAATTCATCTACTATACTTCTAGCATTGGTGTACATGCACCTATTCTTATTTAACCTAACCCAGCCCATGTATTTATTTGTTTCATGATGACTCCCACCAGTCCCTCAAACCCTCAGAACCCCCACTCTCCAGGCTGCTGCACATTCTAATAGAAGCAGTGCAAGAATCGCTTTCACTGCTGCCTGCAGCTACTATTAACCTTTTAGTCTGTGAATTCCCTCAAGCTAGCAGTTTTTTGACCCACCTAACACTGCCTTGATAGCACAGCAAATATTCTTGTACCCTATTTAAGTATCTCATCCCTGTAGAAGCAGTCTCTCCTGTTAACAAGCACAGACCACACTGAGAAAAATTCTACTCCATGAGCCTTGCACATTGCCGAATTGATAACAAGTCTCTCATCATATACTCCCTCCTATTGTGTCTTGCAAAAATTCAGACACTTTCAAATTTAACTCTAATTCATATCTTATTTTCAGCATTGACCTGTACTTGTTAAGTAAATCTGCAATCTCCTACTCTTAATATCTTTAATACCAATGTGTACAACAATATCACCCTTTGTGCCCTTAAAAGATATCTGTTTTTTTTTTTTGTTTTTTTTTTTTTTTTATGTGAACCCCAAACACGAGAGGTATTAGAACCTATAGTACTTAGTACCGTGCTTGGGTTTGAGGTTAAGAAGAGGAAAGAAGATATTTGTTGACATTGGATTTGAACTTCTGTAGATTGTAATTTTCAGGAAATACATATGAAGGAAGGTTGTTCCAGGCAGTTGAATGAATAAATGAGGAAGATGAAAAGTTGGTTCTGTGGGTTTGAAGTTGGACAGTAAATGGATGTTGGCTAGTGGCGGCATGTGTTCGGACTGTTTTGAAAGAGAGAGCAGGAATTATAGAAGCCAATTCAGAAGAACAGTGCCCATGGAAGTATCTGTAGAAGAGGCATGCAGCAGAAACAGTGCGTCTGTGAGAAAGCGAGTAGAGAGACTCTGTTAGAGATGAATCATTAATTAACCTAACTGCCCTCTTCTGAATGGAATCAAGAAGCCTGAGAGAGGTTTTGGGGGCACCACCCCAGATGTGGGAACAATATTCCATGGCAGGGCGGATTTGCGATTTATACAGAGTGAGCAGCTGTTTGGAAGAAAAGTAACGCCGAGAGCGAAAGAGAAAACCAAGTTTTTTAGATGCAGAGGAAGCAATATTTGTAATGTGCTTGTGCCAAGAGAGATTAGAAGTCAGGGTAATCCCCAAAAGAGATATATCATTTTGCCTAGAAATTGGAGTGTCACTAAAGATAAGCACAGAAGCAGAAGAATGCTTTTTGTGAGATATAAGACAAGACTGAGTTTTAGAAGGGTTGAAGTCAACTAAGTTGTCTTTGCCCCACTGGAGAATTACCTGAAGATCGGCATTTAAGGAATTGGTAGCAGATTTTTGAGAAGTTGAAGCTGATTGAGCAGGACAAGGTTTCTCAAAATGGAAAGTTGAATGCAATGTGCTATCATCGGCATAACTATGGATAGGATTTCCAGTCAATGGAAGAAGGTCATTGATATACAAGAGGAAAAGAGTGGGGAAAAGAACTGAACCTTGGGGGACACCGGCATTAGTGGAGAAGTTGGAAGACAGAGAGCCATCTACCATCACCCTCAGTGAGCGATCAGAGAGAAAACTGGATAACCAATTACTAAAAACAGTTGGCAAACCATAAGATGGAAGCTTGTTTAGAAGACCTTTATGCCAAACACGATCAAAAGCCTTTGAGATGTCATCAAAAGAAGCAACTACTTGTGTTTCACCGAACCTTTCCATTGAATTAGTCCTATTAGTAAATTGATAAGAGGAGTTACCTCAATATAGTACGTGGAACACTTCCGTATGATACCCTCCAGAAATTAAAACGGAAAAATCGACAACTTACCGGTACATTAAAGTAAAATATAAATAATTAAAGTGAAATATAAATAATTAAATAATCAATTTAACACAATTCAAAATCAATTCAAAACAATTAAAAATTCAAATTAACGCAATTAAAAGAATCTAACGAAAATATTCAAAACGATTTTTACTCCTCTTATCAATTTACTAATATTATTACCAACGTAGAACATATTGAGTAATACAGCTCTGATTCATACTATCTAATTGAATTAGTCCATAAATGGGTAACGTAAGCCAGAATATCTCCAGTGGATCGACACTGACGGAATCCATACTGGTGATCATTGATCAGACGGAAGGTTTCTAGGTAGTTTAAGAGTTGACGGTTAATTGATTTCTCCATTACTTTAGAAAGAGTAGAAGTAATTGCAATGGGATGAAAATTGGATGGTGGGGATTTGTCACCCTTTTTAGGAACTGGCTGGATATGAGCAAATTTCCAAGCAGAAGGAAAAACATCTTTGGAATAAGAAAGTGAAAAAAGGCGGCAAAGAATAGGAGTAAGTTCAGGAGCACAGGTTTTGAGAACAAGTGGAGAAATACCATCAGGACCTGGAGCTTTCTTAACATCAAGGTTCATCAAAATCCTTCTGATATCCTTTTGATGGAAGACCACAGGAGGCATTGAATGGAGCGTGTTGGGAATGGTGGGAGGTGTTTTACCAAGATCATTAATACATGAGCTGGAAGAAAAATGGGATGCTAGCAGGTCAGCTTTATCCTTGGCTGAAGTGGCAACAGAACCATCTGGTTTGGACAGAGGTGGGAGCAAAGATGGGCAAAAGTTGCGGCCAATAGCTTTGGCAAGAGACCAGAATGCTCGGCTACCATTAGGGCAGGAAGCAAGTTTTCTACTCTTAGCCTGTTCAAACTCTAGTTTGGACTGATTAATAACTGCTTTACAACTGTTGCGAGCTTTGGTGTAGGCAGAAAATGAAACTGAACAATTGGAAACAAGCCAATTACGATATGCAACATTCTTCTCTTGGACAGCCTTAGCACATTTATTGGAAAACCAAGGTTTACATAAAGGACGAGATTTTAAAGTGGAGTGTGGGATAAGGGATTCCATTCCTGCAAGAATAATTTCACTGACACGATCTGAGCAAACACTGACATCAGAAATTTTGAAACAGTAATCCGACCAAGGAAAAGAAGAAAAGAAGTCTCGCAGGTCATCCCATTTTGCATTCTTGTAATGCCAAACAACACGTGGTTGGGAATAGCCATGAGATAAAGGTTCCATTGGAGAAGAGACAATCACCAAGTTGTGATCTGAAGTGCCTAAAGGACCTCTCACTTCGACCGTACGGTTGTTTGTGAGAAAAAGATCAAGCATATTGGCTGTATGATTAGGATTGTCCAGTATTCTTGTAGGTAAATGAACAATCTGTGCTAGTTCATTAGTAACCTAGTTGATAATGTTCTACATCATCAACTTTTGCCCCTGGCAGACATATCCTGGTCCTATTCTGCCTATCCTTTTTACACAACATATTACCCATCTCCCTGACAATAACTAACTCCTGTGGGACCAGTGCATTCTGCCTTTGAGATTGCTGCTGTGTTGCCTGATCCACAAGAGTAAGCTCTGGCGTTGAGTTGGGCAACTGAGAGCTAGATGGGTCCCTCATTTTAATACCTTCAAGGGCATCTACCTGACTCTTCAAACTCTCATAAGTGCCCATCAGAATGCTGAGTTGGTGCGTAATTTGTTGACTAGCACACAGAAAGACATCCTCCTTGGCTCGATCACATCCTGTTCCCGATAGTTCTGCAAACATTTCACAAGTGCACATTTTTTTAGGCTGTCATGTGTTGGAGAATCGCACCCCCTCGGTTCTCCTCCGTTTATCAGCTACTTGAGCAGGATCTTCAATAGTCAAACAAGCTATGTTAACTGGACTACTCTGATTCATCCCCTATCTTCTAGAGTTTACATAAGTAAAGAAGCTTGCAACCTTTACCAAAGATTTCTCGTAATCTGCCTTCGCCTGCCTAACCTCCTTTGTGACTTGATTACAGACTAGCTTATATCTGCCATGATGGATCAGGATCAAATGTTGAATACCAATGTCATCAGTTGAGAAAAGAGGTTGTACTGATACTGAGCATTTAGGGGAAAAGACAGCTAGCGGTAATCAATGGACACAGCTCATCGTGGACTAATGTTATTAGTGGAGTCTCTCAGGGTTCAGTGTTGGGTCCATTGTTTTCTGTATTGATAAATGATATTGATGATGGTATATCAAGCTTAATGTCCAAGTTTGCAGACGATACAAAGGTTGGCAGGGTTGTCAAGGACACTACTGACACTATGCTGCTGCAACAGGATCTGGAAAGGTTGAGCAGATGGGCTGAGAGGTGGCAAATGAAGTTTAACATTGACAAATGTAAAGTACTACACATGGGAAACAGCACCCCCAGAGCAATGTATCAACTCTGTGGTACTACACTGACAGTGGTAGAGAATGAAAAGGACCTGGGGGTAATTGTGCAGGCAGATATGAAGTTCTCTGAGCAGTGCAGATCGGCTGCAAAAGTAGCTCATGGTGTCGTGTCAATGTTATACAGGAATTTTGCTAGCAGGGATAAGGAGGTGATTATTCCCTTGTATAGGGCAATGGTCAGGCCACACCTTGAGTACTGTATACAGGTCTGGAGACCTCATTTCAAGAAGGATGTAGAGCTGCTGGAACAAGTACAGAGAAGGGCAACAAGATTAGTGAATGGAACAAAGGGGTACTCTTACGAAGAAAGGCTTAAGTTTTGCAAATTACAGTGTCTGGAGACTAGGCACCAGCGAGGTGATCTGATAGAGGTGTATAAAGCCTTGAATGGTTTGAGCATGCTCAATGCTTATGGAATTCTTCCTCTTGCTCAGAATAATCACCTGAGAGGGCATAAATTCAAATTGAGGAAAGACAGATGTAGGATAGATGTGCGGAAATTTGCTTTTAGCTAGCAGGTGGTTGATTGGTGGAACAGACTTCTATCCCTTGTCGTGGAAGTTGATAGCTTAAATAAACTTAAGGCTCAGATGGACAGGTATTTCGAACGAATGGAGGGGTGAAGTGGAAGTGTTTTTTTTTTTTTTTTTTTTTTTTGGCTGATGCTGCATAAGCTTGCTTTCTGGCACCATATGCCTCTACTAATGCTAAAGCTGTTTGGTTGAATGTGCAGCTGTCTACATAAGTAAAGAGGGTATGCACAGCTTCATAAAAAGATGTTGAATGTCGATTGTTTAAACACATTTAATTATAATTTAAAATTTTTTTTCTCATTTCCTATTAATACTACGCATTAACAAGATATTTTTAGCCATGAATTATAGCATTTCTTTATGAGCTGGATGTCAAGTGTCAAAGAGAAGAAAAGCCTTTAATTTTTCACTTCAGTAATATTTTATATTAATGAAACAAACTTTCTCAGTATTTCTTAAAATTTTATTTATACATTTTATTATACATTCATTTTAATAGTATACATAAAGGAATGAATTTCTACCACAAATCATGTTACATTAACAGAAATAATAGCAATTAACGTTTTGTAAAAGCAGAAAAATTTTAAAAAGTGAGCACCAATTTTGCACAATATATAAAGTTCCAAGGTCAGACAATGTTCAGCTCCATACAGAATAATAAATACTCTTCAACCAGTACAACAATCAACATACTTAGCAGTACAACACCTTGTCTACTCAGATAAAATTTTAAAACTGGCTATACAAGCAAGTTTTTAACACTGTTTAGTTTTATATGTTGATAGACTTCCAACTCTGCTATGAACTATAATACAATACAGTTACTGTATATGTTTACACCAACTACTTTATCTCCCTGAAAAGTTTATTTACACACAAAACGTCTAATTTTTTTCCAAGTTAGATATTTTTTAACTCCACGAGGCTGTATTATACTGTCACCAGCCGGTGAAAGATCTTTATTTTTTACTCCCGAAGTATAAGAAATAAATTGTGAAGTCTACATTTTCATGTGACAAAAATAATTATAAATATGGTAATAATTCAGAGTAAGAGTTCACGCTGGGTGTTATCTGCTTGTAACAAAAATTCTTTCAAACTAAGTAATGACTAGCTACATTTTGTATGTTACACATATGCTGACATGGATTAATAACTTTATAAATAATTGTTAAATTTATGCCTTTATTTTATTTTTTTTTTTTTTGTGGTATGATGTGAGTAATACACGAAGGAACCAGTTTTTTCCTGCTTCCTTCGTGTATTGTGGCCGTGAGATCCAACCGGAGAGTACGGCACCATCGAAATATCCAAGCCAGAGGCGGGATTCGAACCCGCAACCTTTGGGTTGCCAGGCAGGCAGGCACTTTACCCACCTGGCTAGCCTGGCTGGCAATTTATGCCATATAAACTACAGTTTCAAAGAAATATTCTTAGCCAATGCCATATTTGGTTATTTTAAAGTGTGATTTCTATGACATAAAAAATCCACTTGCCTACATAAAAAAAAACTAAATGGAATGTTATCAAGCAATTATAGCAATTTATGTTAAATGCAACTTTCAAAATACACAACACTACAAATCATTGCAAATACTTAAACAAAATTTCTTAATATACAAACATTTGTGGATTACAATATTAATGCTGCTAGTAAATAGGATCTGGAGCTCAGGATAAATAATCACTTATACATTCAGTTAGTGGGATGATAAGCAAACTTGTAACTTAAAATGCTGCAAACTTGAGAAGATTGTTCCTTTTTTCAAGGATATTATGTATTCTCAAAAATGATTTACCATCTTTATGACAGACCATTTACTTGAAAAACTACAGTAAATTCTCAATTATCTAAACAGTAGACTTAACAAAACAAATATGGCCACAATAAAATTTTTGAAATTATTAGTCTACAGGCAAGTACATTTATGACTAATATAGTTTAATTTCTGTCAATATCATTATTAGCAGTAGTGATATTGACTTAATTATTGACAAAATTATATTGACTTAAAGCATTACAACAGAGCTCGGCAATATGTGCAAAAAAAGTTGAACTGCAATATTAAGATCAAGATAACAAATATCAATAAAATATATCATATGGTTTTGATGCATAAGCCTATATCAAAGGCAATAACTGCATTATTACTAGCCATGTAAGAAATGCTTTGTTTCATAAAAGTGAAAAAAAGGACAATCTTTTCTTCCTATACTATATCTTTGATCAAAATAGTTTTAAACTTGGAGAGGCCGTATATAAATCAGCATAAAACTTTGTAGCTCAAATTCTACTTTTGACATTTATAAAAACTTGTTCTCAGAATTGAAGTTATAACTGCTATCTAGATATCTTTGACATAACTAACTTGTCTTTTATTAGAGTGGGTACTTTGCTGTATAGAAAACAATGCACTGATTTTTTCATAAGCATTGTCTAACCCCAAATGATTTCCTGGTTCCTTTTATCATCCTCCGATTGGTCAACTGCATGACTAGGCACACTTTTTTCCTATTTTTTTAAATTCTTTTTTCCTCTCAATTTCCTGGTACAGTAGAGCATCGATAATCTGAACTAATTGGGAATGGGGGTAGTTCAAAGAAAACTACAGTATGGTAAAATAAAATTCTGTTCAGAATCTTTTTACTCAATATCTCACTTGCACATATTGTGTTAGCTGCAATTTTTGAGTGCCGTGTTTTGTTATTAACACATATTTTCTTACTGTTTTAGATTTTACAACCCCCTTCCCAAAATGTAAGTGAACAGAAATATCAGATTACAAAGTGCACTGAATAATTTTTTTTCAATTTTAACAGATTCCATGGTGTTATGTTTAGTTAGTACTGTAAGTATATTAATTAAGCTACGTATGTACTGTAATCTAACTGTAAATTTTTATTTTTATTTTGCTAACCTGTGAATAATATTCTTCCAATTTCACGTATCATTTAATTTTGTAATTGGTAAGAAAAAAAAGGTGTAAATTTGTACTTTATATTTTCATTTTTATAGTATGTGGATAATATTCTTCTGATTTTCAATTATTACAATTGCCATTTAATAGAATCAAAATTCAATTTGCAAATGTGATCACAATAACCAGTAAAAGTAAAGTGCAGCCATTATCAACCCACTGCAGGATGGAAGCCTCCTCAACAATTCATGCTGAGGGAAATGGACCATAATCTGCCACGCTGGTCCAGTGCGGGTTGGCAGATCGACCGTATTCAGCAGTCAGGGGCTTGAACCCCGGTCTACTCAAAGAGCGTGTGCTACTGCACTCCCGCTCCTGCCCACTCGGCTACGGAGGCTGTTACAATAACCAGAGCTTACTGTAATTATTTTATGGCACCAGAATAAAAAAATAATAATAAATGCTGGCTCGTTTGGATTACTGACATTTCGAATTATCGACACTCTACCATATTTAATTTCTTAATCACTAATGCCGTTAAACTTTTTGGCAAACTAATGATACATTCTGTGTAAAAGTAAACATTCTCTTTCTGTGAACTCACAAAAGAATTGTGTTTGTGAAAATAAAAAAAAAAAAACATCCAGTGAAAAAACTTTAATAAACATAAAAATCCTATCAAAGAAAAGTTGAAATTAAGTCATTCTTTCCCCACCCCTGCACACATATTTAGTTACTAGAATACTGATTAAAATAAAACTTAACTGCACAAATAACTTCTTGGATTCAAGCAGCATGCTAGCCCTTGCCCCTACATTCAGGAATGTTTGTGGTGGAATATTTCATATAAATATGCCCAAGTTAATGCATAAATTCTGGAGGGCTGATTTAATAATTAACACCAGTGCATTTAGCTACTCTCTTTTGAATGCAAATTTCCAAACATCTATTCTTCAACCATCCTTTTTTAATTTAAATACATTTAAAAAGAGCACCAGGTTCCCAAAAAACTCTTCAATAAAGTCCTAATTTCCTTTTAAAACCCCATTCATAATCATTATTTTTCTTATTTATTATCTTCTGTGGAAGATAAAAAAAAAAAAAAAACTGTTTTATTAATTGATATTTGCTTAAGCATTGCTGTTAGACATTTTGTTAAGTTTATTTCTGAGTAATATATTCTGACAGATATGTTAGAAATGGACTCTTTCTTCTAAATTTTTTCAAATATTATTTTAGAACTTCCAAGTAATTCTGAGTTGAATCACTACAGACTCCAACCTTCTCCCACACAATGCTCTTTAATTAAGTTACAATTGAAAGATGAGAAGCTTGATATGTATTGTTCCCAACAATTGCCACAAAAGAATACCTTTTTTTGGTATGGAATGAACAGTAATATTTAGGACTTTGGTGAAGTGTAACAAATAACTTAATCTGAGAAATTCCTGACATAGAAAAATGCAAAAAAATTGCAAATTTTGTTATCAAATTGTAAAAAAAAAAAAAAAAAAAAAAAAAAAAAAAAACAAAAAAAACTGGCATTTTTCATTCATATAATTAGGATACAGTTCACCTTCAAGGTGACTAGATTCTCCCACTTACGCAATATAAAAAGCTAACATCTCAAAGGGAACTAAGGCAATACAGCTACTACAAACTAGGCAATTAGTGGTGAAACTTATTTTTCAATTATCTCAGACAGTAACAGATTCTACAGAAATACAAGAGTTATCAAAATGAAGTACAGTTTTCTATTTCTTGATTCTTTAAAACTGTACTGTGATGTACAGAGGTTAAAATATTTATCTGAAACTGTAGTGTGGATAAACAATTTTAATTTTCTAGTCATACCATGACAGATTATTATAAATATTAAATTGTATAACAGAACTTTAAAGTATTACATAAATTTAAAAAGAAAGGAGGCTAAGGCACTTCAGTATCAAAAGCTCTTCAAATGGCTAAATTTAATATAAAATTATTTTTTCCCTAAAAAAAAAGTGCCATTTATGAGAATTATTTTTAAGTACACAAGTGAAAGCACTTTGCTACTAATCTTATATACAGCCAGGCCTCGCATACTGCGAGTTCAATTAACAAGTTTTTCAGTTACTGCTATTTGAAAAAATTATACCACTTTACACAATGCAAATTTCCGGTTAACGCAATCTTTTTTTGGGGTAATAATTGAAAAAGATTTGAATTGCGAGCAAAAAAAATTTTTAATTTTTAAATGAGCTAGATGAAAATGTTACCACAAAGGAGAAAATGGTAAAAGAACTAAGTGAAAGGTCTGAGATTCTCTGCGATACTGTATTTATTTCACCCAGGCCAAGAAAAGGTTGTTGTCGGTTATCGGAAATTGATGGAAAAAAAAAAAAGAAAGCCAACGCTGTTCAAACGAATCTGTTCTCAAATATTTCCGTAACAAATAATTTCTTCATTGTGTATTTTATGCAATAAACATTTAATTCTATAATTATTTTCACTATCTTTTACATGGTATACATTTAAAGTTATTTAAAAGGTATTTTTAAAATTCTTTATGGGCATTCCTGAAGGTCACAGACCAATTATAATTTTTCCTATTGATTATTATATTCCATTAAAGCATTTCTGTTTTGCGCAATGTGTTCGTGGAACAAATTAATCGCATTAATCGAGGCCAGCCTGTATATTCTCAATTATGCACATAATGTATAGTTAAAACAGAAGTATAACTCTTTTAAGATAAAAGTTTCACTTGGCTCTTATCTGTTTTAATAGAATATTAGAGTAATAACAAAGTTGCCTGCATCTCTTCTGAATAAAAATTTTTAATAACAAGTCCTTGCTTAATATGATATATATTAAATTACAAGCAGATTCTACATTTTATTAACTTGTTAGAGCATAATTATAATACTGAAAAACATTGTCATTAATTTGAATGATGAGGAGGAAAGGAAGATTATAACGTGCCACTGTAGGGTTGTCTTACTTTTTATGGCACAAGTATTATTGAAGTCCATAGTACACCATATTCAACCACATAGTAAGGATGATTTATTCAGTTACAGACATCAAAGTTAAAACTGTAAAAAACACTTTCCAATGGGGTTAAGTGGGTTTGTGTGTGAATAAAAATTTGGATATTTTGCTTTTCTTGTTTACAAAATTGTCTTGAATGAATCAACGTTTTGTTGTATTATTTTAATGTGTTCTAACTCTTAATACTGATAGAACTGGTGATTTTGCTTTTCAATTCTGTTGTTTTAGGTTCACTAAAACAACAGAATAGCAAATTATGCTTTCATTTTCCTATTAAAACATTTTATGCATAAAAAATATCATCCATAAAACAGATAATATCAAGTGTTTAAATTTTGTTGAAATTATTAATTTTATAATACTCAACTTTAAAATCTCTAATGGTTACATATTGGAAACAATTTAAAATTTTAACCTATGAAATTAGCATAGGTGAAATTAGCAAAAAAAAGACATCCACATTCCTTGATGGATTCTTTTATTTATAAATTTCATTTTAATTATTTAATTATTTTAAATTGCTTCTAACATGCAATCATTATGGATCTAAAAGGTGAGTATCATAAATCAATAGATTTTTACCAAAATTTCAATTGATAAGTCTTGATACTATAGTTACCTACCATCATAATTTTAATTAAATAAATTATATCAAGAGATATAGTTAAGTCAATTTTAGACTTAAGAAAAATAAACTTTCTTCTTCAGTTTCCAATCTGTTTCATTAAATTTTAAAAAGTGATAGTAAAAAGTTTATTTCATCATTTTTATACATGAATAATAATGTTAAAATAAAGTTATCAATTTAAACCATAAGAATGAGCTTAGTCCAAATTAATATTTTTTATTTATGATTTGTGGTACCGAGTTATGTACACCATGTGTTTGAATTCATATATCACAAATTCCACAAATTCAGCTAATATTCTTGTATTCGTTTCTAACTTGTAAACTCCTCTGAATCTGTGTGTCCACCCCAGAGTATAAACAGAAAGTCTGTTTATTTATTTACTTAATTTCAAACTTTTCTAGAGAGAGAGAGAGAGAGAGAGAGAGAGAGATGTTAGCAATACTGATCTAAGTTTAGAGCACTATCGTCTGACTACTTAACTAGATTACAATTAGAAACAATTACACAGAGAGGAATATTTTCTTTTTAATTGGAAATTATATTATGAACTGACTTTTTTTTATCGAGCATTATTTAATATCATCAGAATTTAATTACGACTTGTTAAGAGCTATGAATGTTAATCAAAAACATCAAACTTTGATGTGCAAGGTGGCACTAAGTTGACGTACCAAAAAAGCTAAAAATTTTTGGTAGAACAACTTAAGCACTATCCTGTGCTGTGAAAGTTCCAGAAACTTTTTTCCAAATATTAACATTATCTTCATCTATATTCTAAGGTCATTAGATTTAAATGACTAGTAAATAACTGTTTGAAAATTCAAGATACCCTTCATAATTTCTAAGTTACGAGGTGAATGAACTTCCAGTGATTTGGACACTTTAAAAGTAAATAATTCTACTAGTTGACTAAATATTTCTATTGAATATCTATTTTGTTCATTTAAACCTATATATATAAAGCAGAAACTTTGAAAATTAAATTAATCTGACTATAAGTGAAAATAAATGACTAACTGCAAATAAAGTGAACCTCAAAATTTTTTAAATTAAAAAAGTGAATGCAAAGGGAGAGTAACATAATGGCTTATGTTCTGTTTTGAAGTTTTTTTACCATTTTAAAAGTATACCAGAAGTTATTACTATCAACATTTAAACATCTAAAGATACATTTTCAATTTTTGTAAAGCTTCTGAAAAATGTTTTCTGTTGTTTTCAAATAAACTAATTAATACATGGACAAGATATTCTATTAAGAAACATATGTAGTTCCATCTGGCTATGAAGCGGAAGTCAAAAATATGAGTGGCAAAAAAGTTCCAATGAATTATACCAAATTCCACTACACTCAATTAAGATTGGAACTGCACAGGGTGACCACACCCTGTTGTTTTTTTTTTTTGGCACACAAGATTTTTTATATATTTTTTGACAAACGTGCACTATGCTCATGATACTGCACAGTTAATATGCAAATTGTGAAAATGACTACAATGTAAATTATTTTAGTCAGATGACTGCACACTTTAACTTATGTTACTGTTGTGTTACAAACCCTTGCCTGATGAAACAAATAGTGAACCAGTAAATGCAATATAAGAGATACCTGTTTTAGTCTCAGTGGTGTCAATGATTATTTCTTGTTGGGCAGTCAATCTTGACTAGCATCCAATAAAATTGAAAAAGAAAAAAAAAAAAAAAGCACCACTTACCAAATGTGTGTGTAATATACTTCTAATAAAATGGTGCTATTGAAAGAAAAAAAAAAAAACCATGACATCCCATTTCATACTTGTTGGGAAAATGGGACACTTTACTCAAAAAATGCAACTCAGATCACTTTTAGAGTGCATGACATTATAATGCAATACGGGAGTGCAACTTACTGAGCCAATTTCTTTGAAACTCTCAATAGCAAATGTATTTCCATATTGCAGATTTCATTAATTTTCTTAACCAGTGGTTTAAATTTGTACCTCCGGTGGAATGGAAAAATGTGTCACATAACGCATGCATCAAGAATGATGCTGAGAAAATTTTTTTAGAGTATATCATCAGCACAGGCTGGTGGTCTCTGAGATTACTCCATTTGACTATTTTTCCTCTGAGACTGGAGGAAGAAAATGTATATTTGACTATCTGAGAAATATTCTCCATTACCTTACAGAATAACATCAGAATCTATATCAGAATGTGAAGAAGCAAGTAAAATTATGTAATATGAACATGAGCAGATACTTTCAGAATATATTACGAAGGTTTAATCTCATGTTTCACATGTACATTCCTTGAGGCCAAAAAATATTTTTCATATACAAGTACTATTAAAAACAACAAATGCATCTTGATGGATTTAAGAGTTGGATTTGCATCTTGATGGATTTAAGACAGATGAAAAGTGATTAAAAAGCTTTAAAATAAAACAATTCACTGCTCTACTTGTTCCTTCCCCTACTTAATTATTTTATTATTTTTTTTCCAAGGTGCTTAAGGTGCTTCGCTTTAGAAACACTGTATAAATTTCCAAGTGGCAAACAGTTTATACACAAAAACAGTTGTAGCTTTTTGTGCAGTTGTTTAGAAAGAAAAAAAAGTTGAAAAAATTAACTGCTGATAGGATAAAAGAATTCTTTTCGTCTTGGTTCAATAAAATGAATCAAATAAATTTTGCCTACATCATTTCATATAATTAAAACTTTATAAAGAATATAATTTGGCACCAGTTAAACATTTAGGCCACCATTCATTTATAGACTAGCTTTCTAGGAAAACTGAATACAGAGAAATATAAAAAGAATATACATTTAAGAGAATTTAATTTATTAACATACAGTAAATTACCATTTTTTGCAAACTTTTCTAGAGACCTACTGCAGTAAAATGCTCAAGTTAAAATTAGTTAGCTCAGAAGTTTGCAATATTGAACTGAAAGACAATAAAAAATGTAATAAAAATGCCAGTTTGGAATGAATAAATGAATAAACAAACTGAGGCAAAAGCAAAGTTTAGATACATGTTACAAAAAAAACAAAAAAAAAAAAAAAAACTGTCGAGGTTTTTACGTATCAGAGAAAACTATGCATTTTTCAAAAACGACTTTCCCTAAAATATCTTAAGTTACCTCTCCAGGTATTCTGAATACTGACTAGAAACAGTTTTCTAAAAATAAAATATTTGTTTGTACTGGGATTAATTATTAAAAACAAGTTTAGTCACTGCTCGCTATTTTTTTACATTAGTTGCTCCCATGAGCTATGCACATAAAACATTAAATAAGACACTTTTTCAACAAGTTCAGTGCGGTCGGGTGATAGACGATTCCAACATATTTGCTGCTGTTTTCTGACTGTCAGTTGCTCTGCTAGCGTGTGGGGTCAGAAGTAAATCCTGAATGGCTTGAACTATTAAATCAATTGCCACTAAACATGAAAATAAGAGAAACTCTTATCAGAATAATTCTTTTATTAATTAAAACAAAGATCACTATATATTTAATTAAATACAATTTTACTTTAACAGAAATTCAGGGATAATTTGAATCAAAATCATATATCTCCAAGATTTGCAATAGAAATAAGAATGTCAGTTATCCATAATAATTTGAAAGGCTGATTTTTCTTCTCTCTTTTTTTTATTTTTAATTAATGGTAGTATTTGAGACAAATGTTTATTATGCTACGAGAATATTTCTGTTTTTTTTTTTTTTAAAGTTGTGTATCTGGTGAAATGTTAGATTAGAACTGATGGGTTTTCTCGTAAACCATGAGTAATAGAGTTTAGTCATTCACTTCCATGAACCCAATTTTCCATGACATATTTTGTCCTCTTCATTTCATATTATGTTTAGTTCAGCTCCAGATTCGGTAAGAATAACATCAGCCCAAAACTGTGTGATTTATTATTTTTCGCACTTTTTTTTTTTTAGTAAAATGTCAACGAAAAGAAACAGCAGTGAAATGGGCAGAAAACCAGGCAGAATGCATCATAATCAAATTGATATTATTAAGGAACTTCAGAGATTTAGCAGCAAAAAAAAAATAGGTCACAACAAATGAAACAAAAAACAATCAAACATTATTTTAAAAAAATGATTTACAATTTTTTTCACATAAAATACCTATCCAAATATATATACAGGGTGTCTCAAAAATATTGGTACAAATGTTTAGGGGAGGTAGGAACCCATAACCGGAAACGCCACCATAAGTCGGTACACGGCGCTGTTCATCAGTTCGCGAAAGGGAAAATTTCTGGTTTACTCGTTTAAGCAGTAGTCGCCGCACAAAGAGCATGCATCGATATACGAACTGTGAGCTGGCAGACATGCACCTAGTGTATGGATTAGCAGAGGGCAATGGACGAGCCGCTCAATGAATTTATGGAGAACGCTTCCCAGACAGACATGTACCAGATCACCATTTGTTTGTGCGTGTGCATAAAAATTTGTGCGATTATGGGTCATTTAGAGGTAACAGGAGTAGTGTGGGCAGACAATGTTCGACACGTACTCCCGCCATGGAAGAAAATGTGTTGAATGCTGTCCAGAATAATCCTACTACCAGCACATGTGCTGTTGCCTCTGCCTTAGGAGTGTCTCGTTGCAGTGTACAGCGTGTCTGGCATGACGATTCCTTTCATCTCCAAAGCATTCGGTTACTGCTCCCCCAGGATCATCCTGCGAGTGTGGTTTTTGTGCAGTGGTTTCTCCAAGAAAGTGTTCAAGACTTGAATTTTCCAGCTTATGTTTTGGTCACGGATAAGTCTTATTTCACTTGGGAAGGCATTATTCAATCAGCACAATGCTTGTGTGTGGGCTCACGACAACCCACACGGTGTGCGCCCCCATGTGGCACAACATCGCTTCGCAATAAACATGTGGGCAGGTATGGTTGGTGACTGCTTAGTCGGCCCATACCTGTTACCATCCTGCATGAACTCTGCTAAATATCGGATATTTCTTGAACAAGTTCTACCAGGGTTACTTGATGATGTTCCAGCAAATGTGAGATGCAACATTTGGTTTCAACATGACGGGGTGCCTGCCCATTATGGAAGGTGTGTTCGTTACCATTTGAACAGGCGTTTTGGGTGTTGATGGATTGTCCGGGGTGGACCCGTTGCCTGGCCCCACGCTCACCTGATTTATTGAGCCTTGATTTCTTTCTGTGGAGGGCACTCAAATTTATCGCGTATGAATCGCCTGTGGAGACAGAAATGGATCTCGTGGCGAGACTCGTCTGCGCTGCTGTTACTGTCAAAGAAACTCCAGGTGTGTCTGCCAATCCATGCTGCGTCGGTGTCACGCATGCATCGCGTCTCATGGTGGAACCTTCGCACATCTGTTGTAACATCATGAAATGCATCCATCTCGTACTCCATTGTTAATACAAAGGGTACTAGGAAAGTTTTGCAATACAGCTTTGTTTATTTAATTTTTTCAAAGTAATTTCCTCTACATTCAATACACCTCTCCATCCTCCGAAACCAATCTTTAAACCAGTTCTGCCAAGTTTCACTAGGGAGTAAAGCACACTCGTTGTCCCAAGCCCGTAGAAGGTCCTCATCACTGGAAAACCGCCTCCCTTTTAGCTTCATTTTCACATGCGGGAACAGTGCAAAGTCGCAGGGAACAAGGTCTGGTCTGTAGGGAGGGTGCTCGAGAAGTTTCAGTCCTGTCGTGGTCAAATATTCGGTGCAGGCTTTGGCGCGGTGAGCTTTAGCATTATCGTGATGGCGGTACCAGGTGTCCATTCTTGACTTTGGCCGCAGGTTCTTCATAGATCCAATGACTTTAGGCAGGCATTGTTCAGTATACCACTTAGCTGTGACTGTCTTCTGCGTGTCCAAAACGACACGTTCCACAATTCCACTCGATTTGAAAAATACAGCTATCATTTTCTTCTTTACAGATCGGGATTTTCTGACAATTACGGGTGTGTCGTCATCATCAAAGACCCAAACTTTGTTTTGAACCTTGGTCGGCAGATCGTAATAGTACAGCCAAGTCTTGTCACCTGTCACGATGTTGTTCACATACCGAGATTGTCCCTTATCAAACTTTTTTAACATCTCCCGGCACCAAGTCACACGTCGTGTCATCCGCTCTTCAGTCAGTTGATGCGGCACCCAGAGAGAACAAAGTTTCTTCACGTGCAAATGATCTTGCAGAATCGAACGAATTGCTGGTGC
Source organism: Mastigoproctus giganteus (assembly GCF_048544385.1). NCBI lineage: Eukaryota > Metazoa > Arthropoda > Arachnida > Uropygi > Thelyphonidae > Mastigoproctus > Mastigoproctus giganteus. The sequence continues at coordinate 43,392,218 of NC_143577.1, forward strand.
ATTTAGGCCCAAAGTATCCTCTATCTGTTGGTAGGTCACTCGCCTGTTTTCGTCAAGCATTTTCCTCACAGCAGTAACGTTTTCCTCCGTAACTGACGTTCGTGGCCTTCCCGGCCTCTCAGAATCCTCCAGAGTGAAATTTCCCCTTTGGAATTCTCTATACCACCTGAATATCGTTGTACGATGTGGACAGTCATCATCTAGTGCAAGAGTCATTTCTTCTAAGCACTGGTCTATGGTTAAACCACGCACGAAATTATACCGCAAAACTGTCCTTATCTCATTTCGTGACCACGATGCCATCGCAAGCACTTTACACTCTCACTACTAATGAATAACTGAGCCCATCGACTTGGCGCGGCGGCTACTATGCACGTATGAACATGTCTCAACATGCAGCAACAAGCAGCTTCCTGTGATTCATTGTTGCGTCATATTGCAAAACTTTCCTAGTACCCTTTGTATTATGTCAAATAAATGTTTGCCACTAATTACTGTCTTGTGTCATTTCTGCTTCTTGTGCCTCTGCTACTACTTTCCCATGACGTTTCCGGTTATGGGTTCCTATGCGATTCACATTTCTTTAGCTGTTACCTACCTCCCCTAAACGTTTGTACCAATATTTTTGAGGCACCCTGTGTATACATATGTAAATGTGCGAATTTTTATGTATAAGTTATTAATATATTTTTTAAATTAAATAAATTTGTTTGTTTCACACTAAATCTTTTTCTTTTACCTTAATACAGAATTTATTTAATTTTACTTAATGTTCGATTATCCAGAAAATTTTGTTATCTGGAAAAGGTCTGACAATTATTCCGGATAACTGACGATCTACTGTACTCTTATTAGTCAAGTCAATGACAATATGAATTAGTACATTTTCTATGATAGTGCCTTTAAGCATTAAAGAATAAAATTCTGAAGAATAAAAGCAGGGTACTGACATAACTGTTTTTTAGGTTCAAATCTGAAAATAAAAAATATATTTTCTGCTCACTGACATCTTTCAGGTCTGTTCCTTTGTTCACAATTTGTATTTTATTTTCATATTTGTTACTATACTCTGCTCACTTTAAAAATTTAATCCTAACAAATATGTGTCAGGATTAAAGTTTAAGTGAACAGAGTATATAAATGCTTTTTTACAGGTCTTTCTAACAATGGCAGTTCGATAAAATCCATGATCTCTCTCTCTGATAGTTATACACTTTTTTTAATGAAAAGAAAACATATTACTTAAAATTTCTAAATAAAAAAGAAATATCTGAAGTTAAACAACAACAAACTGGTCTGTTCACTGCAAGTGCCAGTGTAAGGTAATATGCTTTTTTGAAACTTGGATTCAATTTTATAATACTCTAATTTTGAGCCCAGTAGCACAATTTATATTTATGAAGACTATATATAATGAAGGGTTAGAATTGAAAAATCTATCAAATGAATAATCAAATTGAAGCAAGAGCAAAGTTGAGATAAGTAACAAAACAAAAAACTATAGAGGCTTTTATGTATCAGAGAACACAGCATTTTCAAAAATGACTTTCCCTAAAATATCTTGTTACCTCTCCAGGTATTCTGAATACTGAATATAAAGAGTTTCCTCAGAATAAAATATCTGCTCTCTTCAAAATTTTTTTAAAAAATATTTTACTAACACACAATTTTTTATGATTTTTTTTTTTTTTTTTCGTTAGTGGTTGCATAGGGGTTTAATTATTAAATTAAGAAAAACTTATCTTGGGCATTTATGAATATTTCACTTTTCTCCCCTAGTTAATAAAAAATAAAGACAGAAACAAACAAAAAACTCTTGTAAAGTAAGTGGCTGTATTGAGTGATTTTCAATCCCAACATTTGGAAGCTTCTAGATCCTGCAAAAAGATAAGCTGTAATTTTATTTTGATCAAATAAGTAGGGAATGTATATTAACATTAGTAGAAGCATACGATGCAAGAAAGCAAGCTGCTGCAGCATCAGCCAAAAAAAAAAAGCTTCCATTTCACCCCTCCGTTCGTTCCAAATACCTGTCCAGCTCAGCATTAAATTTATTTAGGCTATCAATTTCCACAACAAAAGATGGAAGTCTGTTCCACCAATCAACTACCCACTGGCTAAAGGCAAAGTTCTGCACATCTGTCCTACAACTGTCTTTCCTCAATTTGAATTTATGCCCTCTCAGGTGATTATTCTAAGCAAGGGGAAAAATCCCATCATCATTGAGCATGCTCAAACCATTCAATACACCTCAATCAGATCACCTTGCAGGTGCCTAGTCTCCAGACACATTGATGGGATATTGTGCTGTAACTCTACTTCACAATAAAGATTTATTTATTTATTTATTTGCAAAACTTAAGCCTTTCTTCATAAGAGCAACCCTCTGTTCCATTCACTAATCTTCTTGCCCTTCTCTGTACTCATTCCAACAGCTCTACATCCTTCTTAAAATGAGGCCTCCAGACCTGTATACAGTACTCAAGGTATGGTATGACCATCGCCTTATACAAGGGGATAATCACCTCCTTATCTCTGCTAGAAAATTTCCTGTATGTCACTGACAAGACACCATGAGCTACACTTGCAGACCATCTGCACTGCTCAGAAAACTTCATATCTGCCTGCACAATTACCCCCAGGTCCTTTTCATTCTCTACCACTGTCAGTGTAGTACCACAGAGTTGATACATTACTCTGGGGTTACTGCTTCCCATTTGTAGTACAGTAATACCCGGACTTACGCAAACTCGGAGTTACGCGGTTCTTGATTTTTTCGTTTGGCAACACTGCCGCCCACTGTCTTCAAGGTCGTTTTTCATATGCTATCGATATACGGTACGACGGCGGAGAGTGAGAGCGAAAGATGAACAAAATTCAACTTTGCTGCCGCATGAGCTGCACACATATACAAGAATTTGCATTCCAACTGTTATATTTATATGTGTCCGTTCGAATTCGTGCTCAACTTTTGTCGGAAATTACATCATTTTCACGAATAAAAAAAACTTTCCAGGCTTTAAGGTTTCCAAAGACCGACTGACAACGATGGTCGGCGGGAATGCAGCTGGTGACTGCAAGTTAAAACCTCTCTTAATTTATCGCTCCGAAAACCCAAGAGATTTAAAAAATATATCTAAAATTAGCTTACCAGTGATTTGCAAGTCAAATCATAAAGCTTGGGCGACAGCTTCCGTTTTTGAGGACTGGTTTGGTCACCACTTCATACCTGAAGTCGAACGTTATTGCAAGTCTAAACAGATTCCATTTAAATTGATCCTTCTTATTAACAATGCATCTGATCACCCTCCTGCCACCCTAATTAATTTCGACCGATGTGTGAAAGTTGTGTTTTTGCCTCCAAACACAACCAGCTTGCTTCAACCGATGGACCAGGGAGTCATCAAAACATTCAGGCCTACTACACGAGGCGTTCATTTGCACGTCTGAATGAAGCTATGAGACAAAATAGTGAGACATCTGTTAAAGACTTTTGGAAACAATTCAATGTTTTAGATGCCGTAAGAATCATTGAAGAATCTTGGGATGAAATTCACAAAAAAAAACATTGAATGGTGTCTGGAAGAAACTTTGTCCATTTTTTTTCAAAAACGAGACGAAAACAACGCCAGAAACTGATCATGTCGCTCATATGACAGAAGTTGTTAATCTTGCCAGGCAATTAGATTTGGAAGCCAATGGTGATGATGTCAATGAGCTGTTGGATTCACATAGTGAATCCAACTGCAATTGTATAACCAACTGTATAAATAACTGCAATTTTATTAAATATTTTTCTTTTAAACAGTGAATGAGCTCATAGAGATTCGTGAGCAAAACGTCACTGAATTATCCAACACTTCAGACCCAGTTCCACCAGAAAAGCACATGACAATTGCAAGCTTGACAGGTCTCAGCTCAATTGAAAAGGGCTTAAAAATTTTAGAAAATATAGACTCCAACGAAGAACGCGTTATAACTACAAAGCAAGGAATAAAAAATTATTAGCTTGCTACGAAGAAATTCTGCGTGAAAAAAAGAAGGCGCTGTGTCATCAGACGAATTTGTTAGATTTTATGAAGCCATCGACATCGAAATAACTTTTTTACGTAACTCATTTATTTTTTTAATACATAATTTGTATTAATATGTATAAATAACTGCAATTTTATTAAATATTTTTATTTTAAACTAGTGTTTTTGTTAGTCCTTGGTCCCAATTAAACAAAATTTATATGTATTTATATGCAAAGTTGTACCCCGATTTACGCGAATTCGACTTAAGCGATTTTCGTCGGACCCACCTATCGCGTAACTTCGGGGTATTACTGTACTTTACATTTGTCAATGTTAAACTTCATTTGCCACTTCTCAGCAGATCTGCTCAACTTTTCTAGATCCTGTTACAGCAGCATACTGTCATTAGTGTCCTTAACAACCCTGCCAGCCTTTGTATCATCTGCAAACTTGGACATTAAGCCTGATATACCATAATCAATATAATTTATAAATACAGAAAACAACAATGGACCCAACACTGAACCCTGAGGGACTCCACTAATAACATTAGTCCACGAAGAGCAGTGTCCGTTGATTACCACTCTGTCTTCTCCCACTAAACCATCCCTTTATCTATAGCAGCAATTTGGCCCCAGTGACTCACTGCTCCAATTTGTGCAGCAGTCTTACATGTGCAACAGTATCAAAAGCCTTTCTAAGATCCAAATATATGATATCAAAGTTATTCCCTGCATCCAGTTCCTTTGTGACCACATCATAGTATAGAATCAAATTGGTCAGACAAGACTTCCCCTTAACAAAACCATGCTGTGTCCGGGCTATAACTGAAGTCTTGTCTAGATGATCCTGCAGTGCTTCCATTAATTTCCCTGGAATAGAAGTTAACCTAACAGGTCTATAATTACTTGTGTTGCCCTTTGATCCTCCTTTGTGAATTGGGGTCACATTTGCACATCTCCAGTCCATGGGTACCTACCCTGAGTCCAAGGAAGCTCTTATAATTATGGCTAAGGGTTTGCTTACTTCTTTTGCTGCCTCCTTTAATATAACTGGATAGATCCCATCCACCCCGGGTGCCTCTTTTTATGTTTATCTTCAACAATTTCTCCTCCACTTTCCTCTCAGTTATTACAAAATCATCTAGCTCATTGCCAGAGTTTAATTCACCTCTGGTATTCCCCCTCCCTGAATAACTCATGTGTGAATGTAGATGCAAAATACTCATTTGGTTTGTTAGCCACCTGAGCAGGATCATCAACAGTTGAACCATCAATGTCCAGTGGACCAATCTGATTCATCCCTTTCCTTCTAGAGTTTATATAGGTAAAAAACTCTTTGCTGTTTTTCTTTGCATCCTTTGCCAAAGATCTCATAATCTGCCTTTGCCTGCCTAATCTCCTTTGTGACTTGGTTACAGACCAGCTTATATCTATCATAGAATAGAATTTAAATACTGTCTCAGACCACCATAGTCACCTTTACGAAAGCAAAAACTCTTCCCTTTACCCTTGATAGTAATTACCTCTTTGAGTAAATCCCACTTCAGCACACTGTGATTACTGCCACCTAGTGGTTCCTTTATCTGCAGATTCTTAATGTATGAAGAATCACTACTGATAATCAGATGAAGAGTATTACTCCCTTTAGTTGCCTCCCAAACATGCTGATGTAGAAAACAATCATCCAATAAATCCACAAAAGCCTTGCTAGTGTGTGAGTGACCAACCCACAAATTCCAGTCAATATGTAATGATTCTATTTCAAAATCTTAATTAAAATCATTTATGAAATAATGAATATACTGTTATTTGCTGAAATGACTCAATGTGAAAAAGAGGAAAGATGCAATCATAACTTTGTTGACTTAGGAATGTTGCCACTACATAAAGTGGCAACATTCCTAAGCCACTGCATCACTGTAATGTCTTTCCTTCAAAACTCTGGCAACTCAAAATTCACAACTAAGAAAAATGTCATAAAAATTTTGACAGGTGAAAGTAAGCAGACTTATATGCCAAGTATAGTACTTTGTCTTATTATTTAATCTTAAATGTAACTATTTTGCAGCATATTGCAGTACTGTGCAGTATTACTTTGAAAATTATAATTGCTACTTGATTTAGTGTGCCTATTAAAGACTCATGAGATGCTCATGGGGAGTAGGAAAAATATGTAATATATATATATGTAGGCAAAATAATAAGTATTTTGAAGGTTTTAATCACCTTTTGGGTATATATCTTTTGTATTTTATTGTATTTTTGTTTAGTTAACATATTAATTTGTATTTTACAAATAGATTAAACAGCTTATTAGCATATTTTTTAAAACGTAGCTAGTGACTTTGTAAGTTACAACTTGCTACTTGTAACGCTATTGTATCAGTGTTTTGGTTGGAATATCACAGCGTAAACAGTAGCGCAGAAGAATAGTAGGGTTTTAATTGTAATAAATAAGCATTATTTTGGCTTATTATGCAAAAGATATAACTAATTTAACATTGTGATTGTTACAGTATAGCTTGTTTGTTTGGGGATTTATTAGGCGCATCGGCAACTATGGCCATAGTGTATCATACGGTATAACATAATACATATTACTGCATTAGCTTAGTATAATTTTGTATAGTCAGGTATAATATAATAAATTGATCAATTACATTTATTAACCTTATTAATTTTTATTGTTAATTAATTAGATCATATTTAAATGGAAATCATGCTGCAGATAGAGCAGCAAAGCAACGTGCACAAAGTAATGGGGGTACTGTGGCTCGGGGGAGAACTGAAGGGGGCAATTCTCCAATGCATCACAGCCTGAAAAAATATGTAACTTATGAAATGTTTGCGGATTTCTGGAACGGGACATGATATTGCCAAGGGGGGGATGTCTTTGTGTGTGCTCGACGTAACCAGTGTGAAGGAGTTAGGTGCCAACTCAGCATTGTTATGGACCATTATGAGAGCTTGAAGAACAGGGTAGATGCTCTCAAAGGACTTAAATTGGGGGACCCATCAAGCTCTCAAGCTGCCCACATCAATGCCAGAGCTTGCACTTGATCATCAGGCAACACGGCGGCAGCTTTCAGGGCAGAATGCACTAGTCCTACAGGAGCTGGTTATTGTCAGTGACTCTACTGTCAGGGAGATGGGAAATATACTGTGCAAAATGAATAGGTGGAATAGGACCAGAGTATGTCTGCCAGGGGCAAAAGTTGATTAAGTTGTAAAGCACGTATCTTTTAAGGGTACAAAGGGCAACGTTGTACACACTGGCACTAACGACATTAAGAGTAGGGGATCTGAAGACTTACTTAACAAGTACAGGTCAATGTTGAAAAAAATGTCGCGAGTTACGGTTAAATTTGAAAGTGTCTGCAATTCTGCCCAGACATGATAGGAGGGAGTATATGACGAGAGCCTTTTCAATCAATTCGACCCTGGAGAGATAGTGCAAGGCTCACATGAGGTAGAATTTTTCTCAGTGTGATCTGTGCTTGTTTACAGGTGAAATTGTTTCTACAGGAATGGGATACTCTTAAATAGAAAGGGGGCAAGAATATTTGTTGATGCTATCGAGGCAGTGTTAGGTGGGTTGGAAAACTGCCAGCTTTGGGGAGGGGGGATTCACTGACTAAAAGATTAACAGTAGCCACGGGAAGAAGTGAAAGTGATTCTGTCACAGCTTCTATTGGAATGAGCAGCAGCCTGGAAAGTGAGGTACTGCAGATTTCAAGGGCTGCTGGGAGTCATCAAGGAACAAGTAAATACATGGATTGTGTTAGGGTAACTAAGAGTAAGAATAGGTGCATGTATACTTGCATGTACACCAATGCTAGGATTATAGTAAATAAATTTGATGAATTTGAGGTGCTGGTGAAGGCATCAAAGGCTGATGTTGGGATATCAGAGACATGGTTTCACACAGAGATAAGGAATGCAGAATTGGAATTTGGGGAGTACAATGTGTACAGAAAGGACAGACAGGATAGAAGGGGAGGAGGGGTGATGCTGTTAGTTAAGAAACAAAATCTAAGGAAGTGTATCCAGTTTACATGGGTGGACAGTACAGTGTTGAGTCAGTTTGGTTGACACAGGCACTGGGAAAACCAAGATGAGAGTGACTCTGATGAGTACAATAAACAACTGTACAGTAAATAGAGTGGGATAGTAAATCAGATTGTCTTATAATGGGAGATTTTAACTTCCCAGATATAGACTGGAACTTGTGGGTTGGTCACTCACATACTAGCATGAATTTTGTGGATTTATTGGATGATTGCTTTCTACAGCAGCATGTTGGAGAGGCAAACATAGGAAGTAATACTCTTGATCTGATTATGAACAGTGATTCTTCATGCATTAAGAATCTGCAGATAAAGGAACTACTACGTGGCAGTTATCAGAGTGTACTGATGTGGGATTTACTTAAAGATGTAACTACCATCAGGGGTAAATGGAAATGCTTTTGCTTACATAAAGGTGACTACAGTGGTCTCAGAGATTTTTTAAATTTTATACAGTGGGACTAACTGATGATGTTACCAACAGCATATCCTAAATGGGAAGAATTCAAGGGATTAATCTTGGAAGCTACTAGGCTTTTCATACCAACTAAGAAATACTGTTCAAGGTTTAGGCTGTCAGATGACCTAATGATAGAGAGAAGAAAAATGCATGGGATGCATATAAATAATCAGGAGACAGAGATGCCTATGATAGATATAAGGTAGTCTGTAATCAAGTCACAAGGACGTTAGGCAAGCAAAGGTAGATTACAAGAAATCTTTGGCATACAATGCAAAGAAAAACAGTAAAGACTTCTTTATTATGTAAATTCTAGAAGGGGATGAATCAGAATGGTCCACTTAACATCGATGGTTCGAATGTTGATGAACCTGCTGAGCTAGCTGACAAACTGAATGAGTATTTCGCATCTACATTGACACATGAGGTCTGTAGTGGAGGCCAGAAGCTTGTAAAATTCTGGCAAGGAGCTAAATGAGTTTGTAATTACTGAGAATAAAGTGGAGGAGAAATTGTTGAAATTCAAGTTAAGAAAGGCACCTGGGGTGGATGGGAGCTATCCAGTTATATTAAAAGGTGGCAGCAAAGGAAGTAAGAAAATGCTTAGCCATAATTATGACAGCTTCCTTGGACTCAGGGGAGGTCCCCATGGACCGGAGATGTGCAAATGTGTCCCCAATTCACAAAGGGGGATCAAAGAGTCACACGAGCAATTACAGACCTGTTAGTTTAACATCAGCTTCAGAGAAAATAATGGAGTCACTGGTTAAGGAAGCGATGCAGAATCATCTAGCTAGGACAGCAGTTATAGTTCAGACACAGCATGGGTTTGTTAAGGGTAAAGTCTTGTCTGACAAATTTGATTGGATACTATGATGTGGTCACAAAGGAACAGGATGCAAAAAATAATTTTGATATCATATACTTGAATTTTAGGGAAGCTTTTGATACTGTGGCACATGGAAGACTATTGTACAAATTGGAGCAGTGTGGCATTAAGGGAAAATTGCTACAATGGATAAAAAGATGATTGAGTGGGAAAAGATAAAGAGTGGTAATCGATGGACACTGCTCTTCGTGGACTAATGTTATTAGTGGAGTCCCTCAGATTTCAGTGTTGGGCCCATTGTTTCCAGTATTTATCAATGATATTGATGAAGGCATATCTGGGTTAATGTCTAAGTTTGCAGATGATACAAACATAAGTATTATATTATATTGGCGTTTGGTATTTGCCTTCTATTGGCAGGGTCTGGTGCCTTAATTGCTCGGCCAAGGGTTGGCAGGGTTGTTAATGATAGTATGTTACTGCAACAGGATCTGAAAAAGTTGAGCAGATTGGCTAGGAGGCGGCAACTGAAGTTTAATATTGACAAATGTAAAGTACTGCATATGGGTAGCAGTAACCCCAGAGTAACATATCAACTGGGTGATACTACACTCAGGGTAGTGGAGAATGAAAAGGAACTGGGGATAACTGTGCAGTCAGATATGAAGTTTTCTAAGCAGTGCAGACAGTCTGCAAGAGTAGCTCATGGTGTCTTGTCAATGATATACAGGAATTTTCTAGCAGGGATAAGAGGGTGTTGTTCCCTTGTATAAGGCAATGGTCTGGCCACACCTTGAGTACTGTATACAGGTCTAGAGGCCTCATTTTAGGAAAGATGTAGAGCTGCTGGAACGAGATTGGTGAGTGGCACAAAGGGTTGGTGTTACCAAGAAAGGCTTAAGTTCTGCAAATTGCAGCTTCTGGAGACTAGGCACCTGCAAGGTGTTCCGATTGAGATGTATAAGGGCCTGAATGGTTTAAGCAAGCTCAATGCTAATGGGATTTTTCCTCTCGCTCAGATTACTCACCTAAGGGAACATAAATTCAAATTGAGGAAAGACAATTATAGAATAGATGTGCTGAAATTTGCCTTTACCCAGTGGATGGTTGACAGGTGGAACAAACTTCCATCTGTTGTAGTGGAGGTCAACAACTTAAATAAGCTCAAAGCAGAACTAGACAAACATTTGGAGTGAATAGATAGGTGAAATGGAGGTATTTTCTTTTTCTGCTTTCTTGCATAGCATGCCTCTACTAATGCTGTTGTTGTTGTGATGGAGTTTTACAACACATAGGCTGCCATCTACTTGCCAATGCAGTTTTGAATTTGATATAGGTCTTCTGTCTACTATGACTTTATTAAGCATTTCATCACACACACAAATTTAACAGAAGCACTAATCAAGAAACCAGCAAAGATATATAATTAATTAGCAAATATTTCCTGAATAAGAGTCTACTGTAAATAATGTGTGTATTTTTCTGCACTTTTTTCATACCTAGGTTTTCATCCTACAAAACCTGTGGGATGAAAGGCTAGCAAGGGATGGGGATGATACACTACCAGAAAACAAGTTGGAGTGGGGGAAAGATGAATTGATACAGCTAAGAAAATTTCAAACAATGATGAATAAATTATCATTAACGTATTAATTTTCATTAATATCATTAAAGTATCATCATATAAATTATCATTAATAAAATAAAATTCTACTATAATTAACAAGCAAGGTTGAAACAATTTTTTATGATAAAAAAAATCAGTTTAATAGATGCTGTGCAATCATCTGTGTTCCTTAAGGAAGTTCATTATCTGAAATTCCTAATGAATCAACATGATGGATAATGTTAATGGATGATGTGCCTCTGGAAAAAAGGTGCAGGATGTTCCCTCAGCACATCAGGACACCACATTTTGGTCATCAAATTAAAGCTTACTTGAATCAGTGTTATGGGAATTATTTAATTGGCTATATTGGGTGATGTTTGCTGAGTTCTCTGAAGCTACATCAGCATGAATTTTATAGGGTCTTATGAAAGGGATGTCCTACAAGACCAAATTGTGCAAGAGAGCTCTTGCATTAGATTATAGATACTGGCTACTACTTTTTACACAAGAACACCATGAAATGACTTAATGGGCTTGTTTAGAATGAGTTCAGAGAATAAGTTGATTAAAACTCTCATTTTATTTTGTGTGCAGGCACCTAGCCATCGCTGTGCAAAGGTTGAAGATAGAACAAATTTGCATTGGTTTTTAATTGATATCACCCCTGCCACACCATGACCAAAGTATAGCAACTGGTTGTTAAACACTGCATGATAAATAACAGTATAAAATTAATATTACCCATAAGAATAGTTCTCCAGTCACAAATGAAGACTATTACACCACATATAGGGCAGCCGATGCATATGCCTACTGACCACATGGGTCAGATGGGAAACATGCTAAGTGGTAGACAAAATAATGAAAATATATACACCAACAGTCAACTCAGATTCTTATATACCCAGGAAACAAAGACTATTAAAAGACAATTTGAAATACATTAAATAGGGAATAATAGGGATTTCCAAGACACACTGAATAGGTGATATGATTACTCTGGAAAGCTATATTACTCTGGAAGGAGTAAACTCACAGAGTACAGTGATACTTTTAAATAAGAATCAAATAAAGTCTAACAGGCATCAAACTCAATATCACTAAGAATAATGGCTATTTTCCAAAAAGAAAAAGAGGTATAAACATAAAAAGAAACTATATTCCTGATTCTAACCAACCTGATGAAGAATTATATGACTTCTACCACACTCTGCAAACAGAAATTGATAGTATACCTCAGATATATATTAATAATCATGGCAGATTTTAATGCAAACTTCAGACAACACACTAAAGAAATTAATGAAGTCATGGACAAATGGCAGTAGGATAAAAAAAAAAGAGGTAAAACCTCTCTAGAAAGAAAACATCTGTTTTTTATATAACACAACACAAGTACATTGGACTTCACTGAATGGAGAAACAAAAAATAAATAAAAACAGCAGCAATTACAAACTAAGCATTAGCAGCGGAAAGTGATGCAAGAAAGCAAGTTGTATTAGACAAAATACAATTATTCTGCCATTAGACAAAAAAAAACCTATTCATTCCCTTCAATAGTTTGTCTAGTTCTCTGAATTTATTTAAGCTATCAACTTCCACAACAGATGAAAATTTGTTCCAACAATCACCACCTGCTGGCTAAAGGAAAACTTCCACACATCTATTCTGCAACCGTACTTCCTCAATTTGAATTTGTGTCCTCTCCGAGCAAGATCCCATCGGCATTGAGCTTGCTCAATCCATTCAAAGCCTCAAACACCTCAATCAGATCAGCTCACAGGTGCCTAGTCTCCACGTGCTGCATTTTGCAGAATTGAAGCCTTTCTTGGTAATATGTTCCACTCACCAATCTCATTGTCCTTCTCTATACTCGTTCCAGCAGCTCCACACTCAAGATTTGGCCTGACTGTTGCCTTATACAATGGGATAATCACCTCCTTATCCCTGCTAGCAAAATTCTGTACATCATTAACAAAACCCCATGAGCTTTCATAGCAGCCTGCTTGTATGCTCAGAACTTCATATCTGACTACACACTTATCCCCAGGTCTTTTTCATTTTCCATTAACCTGAGCGTAGTACCACACATTTGGTACATTACTCTGGGGTTACTGCTACCCATATGCAGTACTTTGCATTTATCAATGTTAAACTTCAAGTGCCATTTCTCAGCCCATCTGCCTAACTTTTCTAGATCCTATTGCAGTAGCATACTGCCATTACTGTCATTAACCACCCTGCCAACCTTTGTATCATCTGCAAACTTGGATATTAAGCCTGTTACAAATGCCAATATGTCTTCATCAATATCATTGATAAATATATAAAACAACAATGGGTCCAAAACCAAACCCTGGAGGACTCCACTAATAACATTAGTCCACAAAGAGCAATGTCCATTAATTATAGCTCTGTCTTCTCCCACTTAACCATCCCTTTATCCAGAGCAGCAACTTGCCCTTAATGCCACACTGCTCCAATTTGTATAGCAGCTTTTTTTTTTTTTTTTTTTTTTTATGTGCAAAAGTATCAAAATCTTTCCTGAAATTGAAGTACATGATATCAAATTTATTTTTTTACATCCAGTTTCTTTGTGACCACATCATTGCATTCAATAAAATTGGTCAAACAAGATTTCCCCTTAACCCATGCTGTGTCTGAAGTATGATTGCAGCCTTCTCTAGATGATACTGCATTACTTCATTTACTTTCCCTGGAAAAGAAGTTAAACTAACAGGTCTGTAATTACTCGTGTTACCCTTTGTTGTTTTTTGTTGTTCTTGAGTTTAACGACACATAGGCTGCTAGGGCCATATTGTGTCTTTCTAATGGTGAATATGAAATATTAATTTCATTGTAATACCTGTTATATTTTATGGTCTATTCCTATACAATTTAGGAAAGTAAATAGTTCTTTTTTTATTAGGATCATCTCCCAGAATCTGCAATAAATTTATTGGACTGTGTAATAGCAATTGATTTAAAGGTGTTTAAGTGGATATTTTGAAAGTGGGGACAGTCCACTAACAAATGGCGAACGGTCAGTTGTAGTTGACATGATGTACATTGGGGAGTGCTGTCATTAGTTAACAGATACAGGTGAGTGAGGTAAGTATGCCCAATCCTTAGCCTTCCTAAAATTGTCTCTTCTAGTTTGCTTTTCCAGAAGCTGGAGAGCCACAGCTTTGGTTCTGGTTTTATTTGGTATAGTTTGTTTCCTGGATAACCTCTCCAGATTAGTGACCAGCTATTGTAATCAGTATATGAAGTTTGAAAAGTCTGCAAAAGAGTAGTACCTGGCTGTTTGGCTGCAAGGTCTGCTCTTTCATTTCCTGTTATTTCACAATGTCCTGGAATCCAGCAGAATGTCCAGTTTGGTTTGACTCATTACAAGCAAGTAATTTAGAATGGATTTGTTTTATTACAGGGTGAGGGCAGTTAGTATTACTACTTATGGCAAAGACCGTACTAAGTGAGTCAATGTATATTAAAACAGGTGTAATTAAAAGTTCAGTAATGTAATCCAGAGCCAAGTTTATAGCATAAAGCTCAGCAGTGAAGATACTGCATTCTACAGGTAATGAGACAGAAATTGTGAATGATGGGAAGATTGCCATAGCACCTACTTGGGTCTCAGTTTTTGATCCATCTATATAGATCATACAGGCCTGTGAATTAGAAAGACAGTAAGTTTCATGTAACTGTGCGATATTGAAGGAAGACAAGGTGTTATTTCCCCACTGTTGGAAATAGTCATCATAAATTGCAGGGATATTTGTCCATGGTGGATCAGGCAGGGTCACGTCCTGATATATATTGCTGATTTCCATATTCCATGTTTGAGTCAGTTCTTTAAGTCTAAGTGCAGTAGATCGGTTTTCATTTGGTTTACTATTGTCAAATGACTCCCATTCAGTATTGCACAGGCATCTCCAACTAGGGTGAGAGGGAAGACTGTGGATTTTTGGGGCATACATTAAAAGTAAAGTTTTATTCCGAAGATGTAAGGGAGGTTTTGTGGGCTTCAATGTAAAGACTCTGAACTGGAGAGGTTCTGAAAGCCCCTAGAGAAACTTTCAGAGCACTGTGCTGGATCGTGTTCAATCGCTCTAAAGTACTTTTCCTTGCAGAGTCATACAGTGGAGAGCCATAGTCCACAACCTGATGAGAGCTCTATGGAGATGGATCAAGGTATGTCGATCAGTACCCCAGGGCATGGATGACACACACCAGAGGATATTTAACTTCTTCAAACAGACAGTTCAAAGATAGGCCACATGGGCTTGAAAGTTCAGTTTCCTATCCAGTACTAGACCAAGAGCATGGACAGTGTGAGCAAGAGGAATTGAAATATTGTTGAACTTTAGCTCAGGATCAGGATGAAGTGACCGTAATTTACAGAAGTGAGTAGTGGTGGATTTCTGCTCAGCAAGACAGTGTCCATTACGTAAGGTCCAAGATTCTATTCTGGCAAGAGCAATCTGTAACTGTCTTTCAACAGTATTCATACTTTGTGACTGGCAGGATATGGTGAGGTCATCTGCATACATGTATATTTGAATGGTTTTTGGAAGATCTTCCAATATGTTGTTGACCCGAATCACAAATAGGGTAGCACTCAGTATGGAACCCTGCGGGACATCCTCTTCTTGAATGTGAGATGCTGGTAGTACATTTCGATATTGGACTTGAAAGGTGCGTAAGCTTAAAAAAATTCTGAGTGATTTGAGGAAGGTAGCCCTTCAGCCCCAACTAATGTATATCTTTAATAATACCACGATGGCAAGTGGTATCAAATCCTTTCTGAATATCTAGGCTCACCATCACTAGAAGTTGCCTCATGACGAAGGTGTTATGTATGTTTGATTCAATTTTGACAAGTAAATCTAGGGTAGATCTGTTTTTACAGAAGTCATATTGGTGATTAGAAAGAAGGTTTTGGGAGTCTAGTATCCAGGTGAGCCTCTTGTGCAACCATCCCTTCAAAGATTTTGCCCAAACAGCTTATCAACAATATTGGTCTGTAATTTTGAACTACAGAAGGATCTTTACCTAGTTTTGGAATAGCACAAATATAGGAGTGATGCCATGACAGAGGATATGTATTTTCTGAGAAGATCCGGTTATAAAAGAGTAATAATGTGTAGAGATTGGCTTCACATGGATGCTTCACAACATACTGTAGTGAATGCCGTCTGGTCCTGCTGCACTATTTGGAAATTTGCTCAAGGATTCTTTGAGTTCAGCTGTAGCAAAGGACTGGTTATATGGAAGTGAGAGTCTAGTTGAAAAATTCAATTTATGGCGTTCATCAGTTTTAATGCATTGAAACGAGGCCACATAAAAGGAGGGGGCAGAAATGTAATAAAAATATTCTACTAAAGCATTTGCAATATCTGTTGTGGAGGATAGTTTGTTTGTTTGTTGTTTGGTTTTTAGGAGCATTAGCAACTAAGGCCATATTGCTCCGGGAAATGTGGTGGTCATTCCCTGACCTTTCCGCACCTTCCATATTTGGTGGTGACGGGCTCGAACCCCGGTCTAATCAAGAAGCGTGTGCTACGCACTGCTGCTCCTTCCCACCTGGCTACGGAGGCGCCTGTGGAGGATAGGTCCTGCCCATTCCACTGTATTATCGGAGATTGCAGTGGCAGAAATTTCCCATTGAGAGCTTGTATTTTTTCCCGTATAATTCAAGTGTCAGTATTTTTGTTAATGGTTGAGGAGAAATTAATTCAGGAGTCACATTTTGCTTTGGCTCCGAGTTTTTTGTAAACAATTAGGTTGGAGGTAGTTGGAAATTTGCGAAACTGGTTCCAAGCACGGTTTTTTTCTCATTTCACTTTGGAGCATTCTTCATTCCACCACTGATTTTGGTGTACAGGCTTGTGCTGGTCAGATTTTGGAATGGAAATTTCTGCTCCAGATAATATATGGTTGGTAATGTGATCAGTTACATCATCAATATGTTGTTGCTCTACATATTGGTTGTCAAGTAGGATACAAGTAGAATATTTTTCTCAGTCGGCATTGTGAAAATTCCAAGTAGTACGGCCTTTAGGACACAACACGACCAGTGTTTGAATTGAACTGATGATCAGAAAATGGTCATTGTGGAATGGATCATTCAGCACTAACCATTCCATGCTTGGAAAAAGAGATGCTGAATATATGGATAAATCTATGGCTGATGTAATACCTATAGGTAGTTGAATACGAGTTGGAGAGCCAGAATTTAACAGAGTCAGGTTATGGTTATCCAGGAATGCTTTAATCAATTGGCCTCTCCTATCCATGGTGATTTCACCCATTGCTATCTGAACTGCTATAACTTCTAAGGAGGTTTGTAGTTTTCACAAGTATAGCTACCCCACCATGAGCAGGGGAGTCAGAAACCCTGTCTCGCCTAAACATAATATAATTTTTGAAATTGATAGAAACTTGTGGTGATAGAAAGGTTTCCTGTAAGCATACACCTACTGCATAGTTTGAATTAGTAAATCACTCAGATCATCTATATTACTGCGTAATCCTCTACAGTTCCATTGTAGGAATTTATTCATTGGTTGGGTTTGATTGAGGAAGATTGATCTGACTTTTTTCTGAAAAGGTTTCTGTCTGCTTAGTTCTGGTTTTTCATTTCATGATTCCATGGTATCATTAGCATGTAGCTCTAGTACTGTGTTGTCATCCTCTGACTGAACATCAGTTTCCACTTTGCTATTTCGTGGTTTCACTTTCTTCTGATTTTCAACAATAGTTGACTTTGTTTCGGGCAAGGTTGAGATAGCATCAGTTGGGATACTGATTGGTGTATTGCTGGTTTCTTTGACTATAGGTTTCTTATTGCATGTTAACACAGTTTTGGCCCAGGTGGCAAAGGAAATGCTCGGTTCTATGGAGACATCTGTTTGAGTTGCAGCTGATCGGCTGCTTCTGGTGACCGATGCGTATGATTGGCTAGGCATGGTTAGTAGCACTTGCTTTCTTGCTTCAAGGTATGTGACTTTATGCTCCACTTTATATTTCGGGATTTTTTTGCCTGTTTTCCAAAGGTCACACACTTTAGAAAATGCTGGATGGTTTCCCTTACAGTTTGGACAAATAGGAGTGGAAGCTGTACAGTCTTCTTGATAATGCTCCTTGGAGCCACAATGAGGACACAGCATCTCCTTGGGGCTGAGAATGGCTGTAAGGCCAAATCTTATAGTTTAAGTAACCTGCTTTAACAGAAGATGGAAGAGTCAGAGTACTAAATGTCAAAATGAGGGCCCTGGTTGGTAGTAGGATGCCATCTTTTTTTGGTCATGATTCTCCATGCACGAGTCACTTTTTGTTCACTAAGCTCTTGTAATATTTCTTGTTCAAAGACAAAGTCCCATTCGCTGATAACACCTTTAGAGGTGTTCAAAGTGTTATGGGGCGTAACTGATACTGGAATACCGTTAAATGTTGTCAATTTTAACAGTTTTTCTGAATGACTTGACTTGGAAGCTTCAATTAGGTCTCCAGACTGGAGACGCTTCACCATTTTAGGGGATCCAACAACCGATTCTAAACACTTCTGTATTAGAAAAGGTGATAGCTTGCCAATAGGTTGTGTGGATAGTGAGTGTATTATGAGAAAAGCAAGCATATCTGTATTCTGTTTTTCGGTCTGTTGTCTCTTTGCACGATTCAAACTGTGTTCTGAGACAGAATTAACAAGTCTAGAGCCTGTGGGTTCTAGCGATTACGATGGATGCATTGTAATCCATTGCTGCTCCTTTTAGCCCTGGAAGAGGAAATTCCTTCTCCCAGGTTACTGACCCTGCCACGTGGAGGCAGGAGCGGTGCCAACCAGCAACCAAGTGATCAGGAAAAGAGGAGAGCAATACGTTGCTAGTGATAGCAGTGATGTTGCTCAGCAAGGGAAGCAATAACGTTGCAAGTGATGGAGGATTGATTAAAATACTAGTACTGGCCCTAGGAAAAATGTTAGAACACACTAGAAAGATCGCTTGGCACTCGGGGCCTGTTACCTTTTGATCCCCTTTGTGAATTGGGGATATATTTGCACATCTCCAGTCTTCAGGGTCCTCCCCCGAATCCAAGGATGTTCTTATAATTATGACTATGGGTTTGCTTACTTCCTTCGCTGCCTCCCTTAATATAATTGGATAGATTCAATCCACTCCAGGTGCTTTTCTTATGTTTACCTTCAGCAATTTCTCTTCCATTTTCATCTAAATGATTACAAAATCATTTAACTCCCTGTTAGATTTTGATAAACTTCTGGCATCCCCTTACCTAAAGCATTCCTCATGTGTGAATGTAGATGCAAAATATTCATTCAGTTTGTCAGCAACCTGAGCAGGATCATCAACAGTCAAACCATCGATATCAAGTGGACCAATCTTATTCATCCCCTTCCTTCTAGTGTTTACATAAGTAAAGAAGTTTTTGCTGTTTTTCCTTTGCATCCTTCAAGGATTTCTCGTAATCTGTCTTTACTTGCTTGATTTCCTTTGTGACTTGATTATAGACTAGTTTATATTTACCATACAACTAGTTTATATCTACTATAGGTTTTCTGTGTTGCCTGATAATTTATATGCATCCCATGCATTTTTATTCTCTGCCACAAGTTTCATCAGCTCAGCTGACATCCATTTAGGCCTATACCTTCAACAGAAAACTGCCACAGACAATTTTAAAACCTTAAGAAGTCTTGATCACTGTCAAAATCAAAATAAGGTTCAAAAGTAGCACCAAGAAAATAACCCTATCACAACTCTCTTTCGAACCTTCACAATAAAATTACAAACAGCAATTCTGAGGAAATTCAAAACAAAAATGATAGACCTAAATATTGATAATGTGGAATAACTATGGAAAAAGTGAACACTGTAACAAATATTATGGATAGGCCACATGAACCAAATAACAACTGGATCACCCAAGAAATGAAAAGAGAATAGTAAAATGTGTTCTCAACAGAGAAAACACAACAAACAGAACTAAATACAGAGATTTAAAAACAAAATGGACCAGATGTGCAAGAAAGCTAAAGCAGACTGCACAGACGGCAAAGCAGATCAGCACGAGAGAGCCCATGAATATCATCAACAGCTCCAAAAGGATATTCCAGATAATCAAAGAAACAACAGAAATCTTTATCCAAGCTTGCATAACACTACTTGGTAGTAAAAAATGAAAATAAACTGGAAATCCACCAACTATAAAGATCTGGATGGAACACTTCAGGGAGGTCTTTAAAGAAGAAAATAACTGACAAAAGTATGAAAGTACAAAATTCCAACCTCCAACACAATTCATAAGCTAAACCATTATGACCACCCTTCCCCATGAGTGGACACACCCTGCAGTAAATAGTGCTGATGTCAAGATCTGCCAGTTCATCAGTACAAAGTCAATGTAATGGGGAAAGGGAAGGACCAGATAGAGTTTGAACAGGAAATTACTTGCAGTGCTAGGAAGGCTGGGGCTAGCACCTCAATAACTGCAGTCATTGTTAGATGTTCGAAGTAACCATAGTGAAGGTATGGCAGAAGGTATCCAGTTATGCATTTGACAAGAGGAATGCACAACCACCCAATGTGTCAGGATGGGAAGACGATCACTGGTTGACAGTTGAGGTGAATGATAGTTAATACATGCTTTCCGGGACAACAGACAGCTCACAATCCCTTAATTAATGGCAGACTACAACCAGGTTGCAAAGAAACGTTTCTGGGCATACCATCCAGTAGATGCTCTTGCAGATAGACCTACAGAGCAGGTGACCTGCTCATGTGCTCATATTGACCCTTCTGCCCAGAGTGGGCATGGGAGCACCATTCCTGGACACTGAGCAATGAAAAGAATTACCTGGTCTGATGAATCAAGGTTCCAGCTCCGTCATGCTGATGGATGAGTGCACAGCTGCAACCAGGTTGCATGGTTGGAAAACAGGCTACTAGCAGTGGTATTATGATTTGATACCACTGCTAGCAGATGTTTTCATGGACATCACTGGGTTGGTCCTCTCTCTCCACAGAACACACCCTCACCACTAGATCCTAACATGGCATTGTTTTGGACCAAGTTTTGCCCTACATGGGCACTATGTATCCAGATGGCATTGGACTCTTTCAACAAGACCTGTGTCACAAGGCCTGCATTGGACAAGAATAGTTCAAGGATCATGTCCAAGCATTTTGCATGCTCTCTCTCTAGCTGCCAAATTCCCCAGACATCGATCCCATCAAACATTTGTGGGATGCGGTGGAATGCAGCATTTTCCAGTCCATGCCAGTGCCTTGCACTATTGTTGAACTCTGGGATACCCTTCTGTCTAGCAGGTGCAGAGATGATCAATGAGATTAGTTGGAGGTATTAATGGATATTCTTACAGAGAAGAAGATTGGAGTTCTGCAAATTGTAGTTTCTGGAAACTAATCATCTGCATGGAGATCTAATTGAAGAAGTAGTAGTAGTAATGGCAAATGATGCAAGAAAGCAAATTTATATAGCATCAGCCAAAAAAAAAAAAAAAAAACAAGATTGAAGCCTGTTCCAATAATCAACCACCCACTGGCTGAAGGCACACTTCTATCCTCCACCCATCCTCCCTCAATTTGAACTTGTGCCCCCTCATGTGTGTAATCTCAGCAAGTGGAAGAATACCATTAATATTCAGCTTACTCAATCCATTCCAGATTTTAAACACCTCAGTCAGATCTCCCTACAGGTGGGTTGTCTCGAGATGCTGCAATTTCAGAACTGAAGCCTTTCTAGGTAAGAGCACCCTTTTGTTCCAACTTCACCAATCTGGTTGCCATGGTCTGAAACCATTCCAGCAGATCTACATCCTTCCTAAAGTGAGGCTTCCAGAACTGTATACAGTACTCATAAAAAGTACATACTCTATACAGTACTTATAAAAAGGGATAATCATCACCTTATTCCTGCTAGTAAAATTTCTGTATATCATTGACAAAACCCCACGAGCTGTCTTGGCAGTATGTCTGCACTACCCAGAGAATTTCATGTCTGACTGCACAATTACCACTACATCATTTTCATTCCCAATACCCTGAGTGTAGTACCACACAGTTGATAAGTTACTCTGGGAGTTAGCCATGTGCAATACATTGCATTTGACGTTAAACTTCAACTGCCATTTCTCAGCCCATTGACCCAATTTTCCAAGATCTTGTTGCAGTAGCTCACCCTGATGACTGTCGTTAACCACCCTGCCAACCTTTGTATCATCTGCAAACAGATATTAAGGCTGATATACCTTCATCAGTACCATTCATAAATAATGAAAATAACAATGAATCTAGCACTGACCCCTGGGGAGCTAATAACATTAACCACACTCCGTATTCTTCCACTTATCCATACAGTAACTTGCTCTTAATGCCACATTGCTCCAGTTTGTACAGCACTCTTATGTAAAACAGTATCAAAAGCCTTTCTGAAATCCAAGTGTATGATGTCAAAATTATTTTTTGCATCAAGTTCCTTGGTCACTGCATCATAGTAACCTATCAGATTGGTTAGACAAGACTGCCCCTTGACAAATCCATGCTGTAACTGCAATATAACTGCAAGCTTGTCCAAATGGTCCAGCATTACTTCTTTATCCAGTGATTCCATTATTTTCCCTGGAACAGACGTTAAGCTAACAGATGCTTAATTAACAGGGTGTTTAATGATTTTGTAATAACTGAGAGCAAAGTGGAGGAGAAATTGTTGAAGTTGAACATAAGAAAGGCACCTGGGATGGATGGAATCTATCCAGTTATATTAAAGGAGGTGGCAAAGGAGCTAAGCAAACCCTTAGCCATAATTATGAGAGCATCTTTGGACTTGGGGGAAGTCCCCACAGACTGGAGATGTGCAAATGTATTCCCAATTCACAAAGGAGGATTGAAGGATGACACGATATATAATGGAGTCACTGGTTAAAGATGCATTGCAGGATCATCTAGACAAGACTGCAGCAATAATTCAGACACAGCATGGATTTGTTAAGGGAAAGTCCTGTCTGACAAATCTGATTGGATACTATGATGTGGTTACAAAGGAACTGGATGCAAAAAATAATTTTGATATCATATACTTGGATTTCAGTCCTCTGTAGCCGAGTGGTCAGGAGCGGGAGTGCAGTAGCACATGCTCTTTGAGTAGACCATTTTCTTCAGCATGAATTGTTGAGGAGGCTTCCACCCTGCAGTGGGTTGATCACAGCTGCAGTTTATTTGGATTTGGGGGAAGCTTTTGACACTGTTGCGCATGGAAGACTACTGTACAAATTGGAGCAGAATGGTATTAAGGGTATGTTGCTACAATGGATAAAAGGGCGGTTGAATGGGAGAAGATAGAGGGTGGTAATCAATGGATGCTGCTGTTTGTGGACTAATATTATTAGTGGAGTCCCATAGGGTTTGGTGTTGGGTCCACTATTGTTTGTATATTTATCAATGATATTGATGAAGGTATATCAGGCTAAGTGTCGAAGTTTGCAGATGATACAATGGTTGGCAGGGTTGTTAATGACAGTAATGGCAGTGTGCTACTGCAACAGGATCTAGAAAATTTGGGCAGATGGGCTGAGAAGTGGCAACTGAAGTTTAACATTGACAATTGCAAAGTACTGCATATGGGTAGAAGTAACCCCAGAGGAACATACCAACTGTGTGATACTACACTTAGGGTGGTAGAAAATGAAAAAGATCTGGGAGTAATTGTGCAGTCAGATATGAAGTTTTCTGAGCAATGCAGACAGGCTGTAAGAGCAGGTCATGGGGTTTTGTCAATGATATACAGGAATTTTGCTAGCAGGGAAAAGGAGGTGATTATTAGTATTAGTATTAGTAACAGCCGTATGGTGCAAGAAAGCCTATGGCTTATGCTGCACCAGCCAAAAAAAAAAAAAAAAAAATCCGAACAAAACAATGATAAAAACAAAAAATAAATAAATAACTAAATAATAATAATTAATAAATAAAAAAATAATAATAAAATAAAAAATAAATAAA
Source organism: Mastigoproctus giganteus (assembly GCF_048544385.1). Lineage (NCBI taxonomy): Eukaryota > Metazoa > Arthropoda > Arachnida > Uropygi > Thelyphonidae > Mastigoproctus > Mastigoproctus giganteus. The sequence goes on from NC_143577.1 coordinate 43,416,237, forward strand.
AAGGAAATGAATCCTATCATCCTATGCGCTTCCCTACCCGAAAGTACTATCCAGATGACCTTTGAATTTCCCCAAACTGTCGGCCTCTACCACCCATGAAGGCAACTTATTCCAGTAATTTATAACTCGCTGGCTAAAATAAAACTTCCTGCAGTCCAATCTAAACATTTCCCCCCGTAACTTGAATTTATGTCCCCTAGTTCTAGCATCATTTATAATCTTGAAAATTTTGTCCTCATTCATTTTACTGATGCCTCTCAGAGCCTTAAACACCTCAATCAAATCTCCTCTAAGGTGTCTAGTTTCCAAACTCTGCAACCCACATATTCGAAGTCTTTCTTCATAAGGACGCCCTTTTGCCGATCTTACCAGGCGAGTTACCCTTCGTTGCACCCTTTCAAGAATGGGAGAGGGTTTTTTTTTTTTTTTTTGGCTGATGCTGAATAAGCTTGCTTTCTTGCATCATATGCCTCTACTAATAATAAAGAAGCTCGATGTCTTTCTTTAGGTGCGGTCTCCATACTTGAACACAGTATTCCAAGTGTGGTCTAACATAAGCCTTATATAATGGGATTATCACGTCCCTATCTCTACTTGCAAAAGTTCGATAGATCATCGATAGGACACCACGGGCCTTCCTTGCAACCTGTTTACAATGCTCAGAGAATTTCATGTCTGACCGTATCGTAACACCCAAGTCCCTTTCCTCCAGTACTGGGTTTAGTTGAACTCCACCAAGTGAATACGTTATTTTGGGATTACTGTTTCCCAGGTGTAATACCTTACACTTTGTTGGATTAAAGCACAGCTGCCATTTCTCTGACCATTCCTGAAGTCTATCTAGGTCTCTCTGAAGAAGCTCAGCTTGACAGTGATCATTAACTACTCTACCAATTTTAACGTCACCTGCAAATTTAGACATCACGCCCTCTATCCCTTCATCAATGTCGTTTATGAAAATTAAAAACAACAGTGGCCCTAATACTGATCCTTGGGGAACCCCACTTCTTACATCAACCCAATCTGATGAATAGCCATTTATCACAACCCTCTGCTTCCTGCCGTGAAGCCATCCTTCTATCCATCTAAGGATTTTCCCAGTGATTCCAACCTGTTCCAGCTTATAAAGCAACCGCTCATGTGGGACTGAGTCAAAAGCTTTGCTGAAATCTAAATAAACAATGTCGAAATTATTCCCTAAATCCAGCTCGAGAGTGACCCTTTCGAAATAGCGAACCAGATTTGTTACACATGATTTTCCCTTTACAAAACCATGCTGAGTATCCTTGAGAATTTCAAGTCGATCCAAATGATCCTGAATTCCACCCTTGATCATTGCCTCCATGATTTTCCCTACTACTGAAGTCAGACTGACAGGTCGATAATTTCCCACTTCACTTTTAGAGCCACCCTTATGTATGGGAGATACATTTGCACTTTTCCAATCCAAGGGAATCTCCCCAGAGTCTAGTGATGCTCGCATAATTAGCCTCAATGGTTCAATGCACTCGCTTGCCGCCTCTCTTAAGATTATAGGGTATATTCCATCAACTCCAGGAGCCTTACTGGTCTGTAGGCTCGAAAGTGTTTTCATTAAATAATCTTGCGAAATTTCAATATCATTAATTACATATTTTTTAACTTCGCTCCCACAATTTCCCATTGCCACAAAAGGCTTTTCATTTGTAAATATCGATGCAAAATAACTGTTGAGTTCATCTGCAACGGCAGCTGGTGTATTTATTACTATCCCCTTTCCCTTACGTAAAGGTCCAATCTGGTTTGTCCTGCTCTTTTTGACATTTATATATGTGAAGAATTCTTTATCCCCCCTCTTTCCTCTGTTTGCTAGTGATTTCTCATAAACTGCCTTTGCCTGTCGAACCTTTTCTGTGGCTCTATTACACATCACCTTGTAGCTGTTATAGGCTTCAGTACTTTTTATTGCTCTGTAACTTTTCCATGCCACCTTTTTCTGCTCAAGTAATGTGGCAACTTCACTATTCATCCAACTTGGAACCCTTCTCGTGGAGTATTTTTTTAATGGTATATACGCATTCAAGGCATCTGTGATTAATGTTTTAAAAGCGTACCACAGTTCAATTGTATTCATTCTCTGCGCGATATCTACCCAGTTAATAGAGGCCATGTAGTACCTTAAGGCATCGTAATTTCCTTTTCTGAAATTAAAACCCATTCCTTTGCCTTTTAGTTCTGCTACCTCTCTCGTCATCATCCACCGTACAACTCCGTGATCACTTCCTGCTACTGGTTCCTCTACTGTCAGCCCTGTTATGTCATCTGATTCATGTGTATCCCTTTGTATAAGGCAATTTCAGGCCACACCTTGAGTGCAGCGTACAGGTCTGGAGGCTTCATTTTAGGAAGGATGTAGATTTGCTTGAGCGTGTATAGAGAAGGGCAACAAGATTGGTGAGGGGAATGAGGGGATCCTCTTACAAAGAGAGACTTAAGTTTTGCATTCATGCAAGTCATCAGCAGTGGCTGGAGACTAGGAACTTGCAAGGTGATCTGATTGAGGTGTATAAGGCTTTAAATGGGTTGAGCATGCTGAATTCTGATGGGATTCTTCCACTTGTTCAGATTACGAACCTCAGGGGACAAATTGAAACTGAGGAAAAATAGATGTAGAATAGATGTGCGGAAATTTGCCTTTAGCCAGCAGGTGGTTAATTGCTAGAACAAAGTTCCATCTGTTGTTGTGGGAGTTGATAGCTTAAATAAATTCAAGGAGGAACTGGACAAACATTTAGAGGGAATGGTTGTATGAATTTGTTTTGGCTGATGCTACATAAGCTCATACGCTTGCTTTCTTGCATCAGATGCCTCTATTACTATTAGATCTGTAATTATGCATGTTGCCTTTTTATCCCCTTTATGAATTGGAGATATATTTTCACTTCTTCGGTCCATAAGGATCTCTCCTGAATTCAAGTATGCTCTCATAATTATGGCCAAAGGTTTTCTTACCTTCCTTGCTGCATCCATTAATATAATTGGAAGGATTCCATCCACCCCAGGTGCCTATTTTATGTCCATCCTCAACAATTTATCCTCCACTTTCCTTTCAGTTATCACAAAGTTATTTAGCTACTTGTTAGAGTTAGAGAAACTTCTGACATCCCCTTCCCTAAAGAGTTCCTCTTGTGTGAATATAGATGCAAAATATCTATTCAATTTGTCAGCAACAACCTGAGCAGGTCATCAGCAGTTAACCCATTGACCAAGTGGCCTATATCACTATATTTTATTTACATATATTTCATATATATATATATATATATATTTTTTTTTTAAATATATCTTAATTATATATAAATATATAAAAATTATAATAAAAAATAATAATTTTAAAGTATATATACAGTAAGATTTTAAAAGGATTAAGAAAATTTATTAAAATTTATTTAATTTTTAAATACCGATGGCATAATTTTTTTTTTGGTTGAAACACACAAATTTAAATTGGAAAAGAATGGTTACAGATTAGATGTGTGGAAATTTGTATTCAGCCAGAGGGAAGCCAATTATTGGAATAATCTCTCACCTAGTGTCGTGAAGGTGAATAGTTTGTGTAAATTTAAGGAAAGTTTTAACAACGTATTGGAAGTCTCATGCAAACTCAGAGTTCCTTCTGAGTTTGCATGAGACTTCCAATAAGGAGATGAACCTTTGCAACCACCAAGGAAGAATGCCATTCTGCAATAAATGAAATTAAATAAGACAAGAAACTCATAAGCAACCACTTTTCCATGTAATGTCAATTCTCTTCCAAAATCCAGCTAAAGGTTAATGAATGTCCCTCATCATCATCAGTCATTTTCAATCCACTGCAGGATGAAGGCCTCTCCAGCAACTTTCCAGTTCCTTCTATTCTGTGCAACGGCCATCCATTTAATGTCCATGAACTCTTGAATTTCATCTGTCCATCTCCGTTGTTGTCTTCCTGTTTACTTTTAGCTCCTCTTGAGTACCATTCTGTTATTTTCTTAGTCCATCTGTCATTATGTCTTCAAGCTATGTATCTTGCCCAAGTCAATTTCAGTTCTTTAGTTTTCATAAGAATGTCCATTACTTGAGTTTGCTGCCTAGTCCATGTGTTTCTCTTCTTATCCAACTGTCCGATTCCTAATATAATTTGTTACATTCTTCGCTGTGTAATTTTTTTAGCTTCTCCGCCATTCTTTTGATGAGTACCCAAGATTCACTTCCATAAGTCATGGTGGGGAGTATACATTAGTTCATTATTTTACATTCCAGACAAATTGGGATATTTCTCCTCAGTATGCGACTACATTTCCTGAATGCTATCCATCCAAAATGTATTCTTCTCCTGACTTCCAGCCATTTATCATTATTACAGCTAATGACTTGTCCAAGGTAAGTATATGAATCCACCTTCTTAATTTCTGCTCCAATGATTATATCAATTCCTGTGGTATACTTGTTCATCATTATTTTTGTTTTAACCTATTCATCTTTAGCCTGAAATCCTTACTAACTCTGAATAACTGATTAAGATTTTCCTCTAATTCTTTGGAATTATGGCTTATGATCACAATGTCATCTGCAAATTGTAAATGGTTTAGGTACTCTCCATTCACATTGACTCCTTTCTGCTACCAGTCCAATCTTCTGAAAGCTTCTTCAAGGGCAGCAGTAAACAACTTCGGAGATATTGTCTCCCCTTGTCGAACTCCTTTCTCAATTTTAAATTTGCTACTGTCTTTGTATAGTCTAATGAAGGAAGTAGCATCTCACATATTTTCTTCAAAATCCTAATGTATGGGATATCTATGCCTTTTCTTTCCAGTGCCTGAAACATTGCTGTATGCTTTATGGAGTCAAATTCCTTTTCTTAATTTCCATGAATGTCCCTATACAATCCAAATACAGAATGAAAAATAACAATTAGCTCAATGCCATGGCCACCCCACTATAGTTAAAATAGATGGATGTAACATGGAAAATGCAAATTTTAACATAAACTCGGCATTAATATGTCTAACCAAATGCAAATCAACCTCGAAATCATAATATATAGAATTAAAATAAATAAATTACAGTAAAGTTCATTAATGTAAACCAAGTGACAGAATAAATTAAAGCATAATGAAGAAAATGAGAGCTCTTTGAATGATGGTCACATTCAAACTGGTCTCTCCCCCTCTTTGCACAAATAATGCTTCATAAACTGCAACAAACGTTTAAGTCTGAGTGTGTATTTCTTTGAATTGAAACTTTGAAGTGTCCTTTGATGTATTATTGATCAGTTTGCTATATGTACAAGGAGTGATAATTAAGTTCTAGCACTAAGTCCACTACATACAGGTCAAAGCATGTAAGGACCATCATTCAATGCTCCATGGCAGCTTATTTATGTGAGTGCTTTCCTCTACAAGGTCATTTGCTCCCCAAGTTTGCCCCAAATGGAAACAAAATTGAACTATCATGTTCCATCACTTATTAGCATTAGCAGAGGCATATGATGCAAGAAAGCAAGCTTATTCAGCATCTGCCAAAAAAAAAAAAAAAAAAAAAAACACACACCACTCCCATTTCACCCCTCCATTCGTTCGAAATACCTGTCCAGTTGAGCTTTAAATTTGTTTAGGCTATCAACTTCAACAACAAGTGATGGAAGTCGGTTCCACCAACCAACCAACCACCCGCTGGCCAAAGGCAAATTTCCGCACATCTATCCGACATCCGTCCTTCCTCAATTTGAATTTATGCCCTCTGAGGTGATTATTCTGAGCAAGATGAAGAATCCCATTGGCATTGAGCATGCTCAAACCATTCAAAGCCTTATATACCTCTATCAGATCACCTCGCCGGTGCCTAGTCTCCAGACTCTGTAATTTGCAAAACTTAAGCCTTTCTTCGTAAGAGCAACCCTTTGTTCCATTCACTAATCTTGTTGCCCTTCTCTGTACCCGTTCCAGCAGCTCTACACCCTTCTTGAAATGAGGCCTCCAGACCTGTATACAGTACTCAAGATGTGGCCTAACCATTGCCTTATACAAGGGAATAATCACCTCCTTATTCCTGCTAGAAAAATTCCTGTATATCATTGACAAGACACCATGAGCTACTCTTGCAGCTCGTCTGCACTGCTCAGAGAACTTCATATCTGCTTGCACAATTACCCCCAGGTCCTTTTCATTCTCCACCACTGTCAGTGTAGTACCGCAGAGTTGATACGTTGCTCTGGGGTTACTGTTTCCCATATGTAGTACTTTACATTTGTCAATGTTAAACTTCATTTGCCACCTCTCAGCCCATCTGTTCAACCTTTCCAGATCCTGTTGCAGCAGCATAGCGTCAGTAGTGTCCTTAACAACCCTGCCAACCTTTGTATCATCTGAAAACTTGGACATTAAACTTGATATCCCATCATCAATATCATTCATAAACACCGAAAACAACAACGGACCCAACACTGAACCCTGAGGAACTCCACTAATAACATTAGTCCACGTTGAGCAGTGTCCATTGATTACCACTCTCTGTCTTCTGCCACTCAACCATCCCCTTATCCATAGCAGCAATTTGCCTCCAATGCCACACTGCTCCAATTTGTGCATCAGTCTTTCATGTGCAACAGTATCAAAAGCCTTTCTAAGATCCAAATATATAATATCAAAGTTATTCCCTGCATCCAGTTCTTTTGTGACTGCATCATAGTATCCAATCAAATTGGTCAGGCAAGAAAGACCTGCCCTTAACAAAACCATGCTGCGTCTGAGCTATAACTAAATTCTTGTCTAGATGATCCTGCAGTGCTTCTTTAACCAGTGCCTCCATTAATTTACCTGGAACAGAAGTTAAACTAACAGGTCTATAATTACTTGTGTCAGCCTTTGATCCTCCTTTGTGAATTGGGGTTACATTTTCACATCTCCAGTCTATGGGTACCTCCCCTGAGTCCAAAGAAGCTCTCATAATTATGGCTAGGGGTTTGCTTACTTCCTTTGCTACCTCCTTTAATATAACTGGATAGATCCCATCCACCCCAGGTGCCTTTTTTTATGTTTAGCCTCAACAATCTCTCCTCCACTTTCCTCTCAGTTATTACAAAATCATCCAGCTCACTGCCAATGTTTACTTTACCTACATCATTCTCCTTCCTGAATAACTCCTCATGCGTGAATGTAGATGCAAAATACTCGTTTAGATTGTTAGCCACCTGAGCAGGATCCTCAACTGTTGAACCATCAATATCCAGTGGACCAATCTGATTCATCCCTTTCCTTCTTGAGTTTAAATATGTAAAGAACTCTTTTCTGTTTTTCTTTGCATCCTTTGCCAAGGATTTTTCGTAGTCTGCCTTTGCCTGCCTAATCTCCTTTGTGACTTGGTTACAGACCAACTTATATCTATCATAGGCTTCCATGTCACCCATTAATTTGTATGTATCCCATGCATTTTTCTTCTCTGCCACATGTCTCATTAGTTCATCTGACAACCATTTAGGCCTAAACCTTGAACAATATTTCTTAGTTGGTATGTAAAGCCTGGTAGCCTCTAAGATTAGTTCCTTGAATGCTTCCCATTTTGAGTCTGAGACAGTATTTAAATTCTTCCCAGAATTTAAATACTGTCTCAGACCATCATAGTCGCCTTTACGAAAACAAAAACCCTTCCCTTTACCTCTGATGGTAGTTACCTCCTTGAGTAAATCCCACTTCAACACACTGTGATCACTGCCACCTAGTGGTTCATTTATCTGCAGATTCTTAATGCATGAAGAATCACTACTGATAATCAGATCAAGAGTATTGCTCCCTCTTGTTGCCTCACGAACATGCTGATGTAGAAAACAATCATCCAATAAATCCACAAAAGCCTTGCTAGTGTGCGAGTGACCAACCCACAAATTCCAGTCAATATCTGGGAAATTAAAATCCCCCATTATAAGAATCTCTGATTTTCTGGCCCACTCTATTTCCCTGTACAATATCGTATTATACTCAACAGTGTCATTAGGCCTATAGCACACTCCTACTCTCAATTTTGATTTCCCTATGCTTATGTCACACCAAACGACTCGACACTGCCCTGTCCATCGATGTCGACTGGCTTCACTTCCTTGGACTTTATGTGTTTCTTAATTAATAGCATAACCCCTCCTCCCCTCCTGTCCTGTCTATCCTTTCTATACACATTGTATTCCCCAAATTCCAGTTCCGCATTACTTATATCTGTGTGACACCACGTCTCTGATATCCCAACAATATCTGCCTTTGATGTTTTGAGCAATACCTCAAATTCATCAAATTTATTTACCAAACTCCTAGCATTGGTGTACACGCAGGTATACATGCATCTGTTTCTATTCTTAGCTACCCTAACACAACCCATGTGTTTACTTGTACTGCAATGACTCCCAGCAGTCTCTGAAATATCCTGCATCTTGTTTTTCAGGCTTCTGCTCATTTCAATAGAAGCAGTGCAAGAATCACTTCCACCTCTGCCAGTGGCTACTGTTAATCTATTAGTCCTTGTATCCCCCCCAACTAGCAGTTTTCCGACCCACCTAACACTGCCTCGACAGCATCAGCAAAAATTCTTGCACCCTTTCTATTTAAGTGTATCCCATCCCTGTAGAAGCAATCTCTCCTGTTAACAAGTACAGTCCAGGCTGAAAAAAATTCTACCCCTTGAGCCTTGCACAATCCCTCCAGGGCCGAATTGATCGACAAGGCTCTCATCATATACTCCCTCCTATCGTGTCTGGGCAGAATTGCAGACACTTTCAAATTCAACCCTAATTCACAGCTTTTTTTCAACAGTGACCTGTACTTGCTAAGTAATTCCGCCGGTCTCCTATTCTTAATATCATTAGTGCCAACGTGTACAACTATATCACCTTTTGTGCCCTTAAAAGATGATATCCAATGACAATGTCGTCATTATGCAATGACAATATCGTAAACAACACAATAGCTTAATATTCAGTCATGTTACTCTAATTAACATGACTGTGAATATTAAGCTTTGTTTCAAGTTGCAGAGAAGTGGGACTGAAACAGACTGGTAAAATAAGTGCATCATAATGATGTGCTAACTTGCAGGGTATTTTCGTTGGTTTGCAAGATCTCAGGGTGGCCATTAGAATCTGGTCATCCTGAAATTTTTCAAAACCCTAAAAACAGTCAAAGGTTTGCACACTGATTGAAACTGATCATTGAAATGCTCTTTGAATGATGGAAGAATAACTTCACATGAAAAGAGAAACAATTCATGCAATTCTGCTAGAAGATTTGGGCAAACATTTTCCAACTGGTCAAAAACAAGTAGGTCTTATTTAGGTAATATAAATACACCAATAAGCCAAAATAATGGTGAAACATTGGTATTTATATCTATGATATTAAATAAACTTCTGTTTTCATAGAGAATTCTAATTAATCTAAATAATTAAAACAAACCTAACAACAGTCCAGATAATAATCTCTCTGCAAGGCCGCCATAGCCTAGTGGTCAGGCACGCGGGTGCATAAGTACAAGAGCCTTGAGTTACTGGCGTTCAAGCCCGTGACTGCTGAATACAATGCTGTTTCTTGTATTCTCTCTATCTTGTGAACTCCTCTGACCGTTTGGTCGTCCCGGAGTATAAACAGAAAATTTATTTATTTAAATATACAGATTCATATTAAAAACATCACGCTACAGTGGGTTTTAGATATAAAGAGTGAAACTACAACGTTACATCAATCTTGGACAGTGCAACCTGAAATAATACTATCCTTTATATACACTGGTGTTCAAAGAAAGTGCATCAACTAGGAATTTCACATTTCTAACCCTTTTTTCACGATGGTACGTTACATTAATGACTAGCAATCATAAATAGAAATATAAACAAAAGATATTTATTAATAGTTAAGGCAAAGCTAAGTAATATTTGACAGGTGCTCTCAAAATATTCCAAAATGAGCATTTGCAACATTTATACAACAGTTTTGGTAAACACGCCAATTATGGCTGAAATGTTATCAGAAGCCCTCAGTTTGCTTCAGTTTATCATTTTAAATGGAAACCAAAATGAAAAGTTCACCAGGTGCAAACTAATATTTAGTTGAACTACCTCTGGCCCTGATGACAGTAGCACACCGTCAAGGCACTGACAAGATCAATTTCTAAAGATAATCGACTGATAGTTCGTGGTTCCAAACACTAATTAATGGCTTCCTGAAGTTCACGAAGGATCTTTGGTTTCATTCTGGCAACTGCAGATTCCACACAATGCCAACAGCTCTCTATAGGATTCAGGTCCGGGCTGTTTCCTGGCCAGCTAACAGTTGTAATAGACCGTTCTTCCAACCATTTTTTTCAGCTGAAACAAATTACTGTCAACCTTCTAATGCAGAAATGAAGCTAAAGTAACTACAGAAGTGCCTACTTACACTTTTTGCCCGATGACAAGGAGCAGACTCGTCCTGAAAGATGCAGTTACTTGGCAGGTTGAAATGGTCTCTAATGGTTGGCACAATTTGCCTTCCAATATAGCCAGGTATCCATTGGCATTTACGGAACCTTTTATAAACTACAGGTGACCTAACTCTGCGATACGAAATGCACCCCCATATCATTTGGCTGGTAGGGAATTTCACTGTAGACACCTTACAGTCTGGATGGTATTCTTCACCATGGCTACGGCGAATTGTTTGTCTCCCATCAGAGCCATGCAGGTTGGATTTCTTCTCATCCGAGAAAACAACTGACTTCCACTGCTCTGGGGTCCATTTGACATGCTCCTTACACCAAATTAATCAGGCCCTTTTCATTTTTTGTGTGAGGAGGGGTGCCTTAGGATGATGGGCTACAAGTCCATTTTTGAGGAGGTGTCTTCTGACTGTTACTGCACGTGCTACCGCTTCTGTATGTTCTTCACATTCTCTTTTCAACTCAGACGAAGAAGCCTTATGGTTTTTAAGGCATAAGCGCTTCAAAATGCGGTCCTGTTTTGGCATAGAGATTGTTTGTATCTGGTTCTTTTTTCCTATCAGCAGGACCAGTAGAGACTCATCTTGAGTTTGGAACAATATCACTGTGGACTGATTACAAGACACTCTATAGACAATATGATGGGAAGACCAACCTTCCTCATGTAAAGCAACAATAGCACTCTTTCTTCGTGGCATCAACTGCACATAACTCACCATGCTGACACAAGCAAGGAATGACTGCAACTCTAGCAGGGCATGCTTATATAGCTGAAAGTAACAGCTGATGCAATATTACGTCATCACCTATGCGTGTCAATCTTATTTGATGCAATTGGTAAGAAATATTGCCATATACTTACATTATTCGGATGACAATTACAATTTTAAGGGGTGATGCACTTTCTTTGAACACCAGTGTATATATTTATATACATTTTGGAGAAGTTATAATTTATTTTTATTATAAGAATCATAACAGAAAACTGCCCCAATATGGCATATTAAGGTATGGAACACAATTTGTTTCAACATGAAACATCAGCAATTGCCTACTTCCTGTTTGAACAACCATCTTAAAGTGAAGGGCCAGATAATTAATAATATCTGAACATCAAGAGCTGGATAAAACCTGTGAGTGGTTTTCCTCACCTCCATTTTACTCAGTTGTGAAATCATTTTTGTCAATTGTAAGTGAAAAATATTTTACTTAAAAATTAACATGTATATAATTGTTTTATTTATTTTTATATAAATAAGTTATACAATTTGTATTAAAAAGTTTGTTTGTTTCATGGCAAACAGTTAACTAATATATTGTAATTTAGTATATTATAAAATAAAAAAAAAAAAACAAAAAAAAAAAAAAGAATCTTATGAACATGATCAAGGCCTTGTAAATATTACTGGTTTAATTGACTATAAGTTTATCATTCCACACTATCTATAATAATGGTAGATATGCTGAAATTTGAAATAGATTAGCATTAGCATTAGTAGAGGCATTTGATGAAAGAAAGCAAGCTTATGCAGCATCAGCCAAAAAAAACAAAAAAAAAACACCCACTTCCACTTCACCCCTCTGTTCGTTCCAAATACCTGTCCAGCTGAGCCTTAAACTTATTTAGGCTATCAACCTCCACCACAAGGGATGGAAGTCTGTTCCACCAACCAACCACCCGCTGGCTAAAGGCAAATTTCCTCACGTCTATCCTACATCTGTCTTTCCTCAATTTGAATTTATGCCCTCTCAGGTGATTTTTCTGAGCTAGAGGAAGAATCCCATCAGCATTGAGCATGCTTAAACCATTCAAGGCTTTATACACCTCTATCAGATCACCTCGCTGGTGCCTAGTCTCCAGACACTGTAATTTGCAAAACTTAAGCCTTTCTTCGTAAGAGCACCCCTTTGTTCCATTCACTAATCTTGTTGCCCTTCTCTGTACTCGTTCCAGCAGCTCTACATCCTTCTTGAAATGAGGCCTCCAGACCTGTATACAGTACTCTAGGTGTGGCCTGACCACTGCCTTATACAATGGAATAATCACCTCCTTATCCCTGCTGGAAAAATTCCTGTATATCATTGACAATACTCCATGAGCTACTCTTGCAGCCCGTCTGCACTGCTCAGAGAACTTCATATCTGCCTGCACAACCACCCCCAAGTCCCCTTCATTCTCTACCACTGTCAGTGTAGTACCACAGAGTTGATACGTTGCTCTGGGGTTGCTGTTTCCCATGTGTAGTACTTTACATTTGTCAATGTTAAACTTCATTTGCCACCTCTCAGCCCATCTGCTCAACCTTTCCAGATCCTGTTGCAGCAGCATAGTGTCAGTAGTGTCCTTGACAACCCTGCCAACCTTTGTATCATCTGCAAACTTGGACATTAAGCTTAATATACCATCATCAATATCATTTATAAATACAGAAAACAATAATGGACCCAACACTGAGCCCTGAGGGACTCCACTAATAACATTAGTCCACGATGAGCAGTGTCCATTGATTACCACTCTCTGTCTTCTCCCCCTCAACCACCCCTTTATCCATAGCAGCAATTTGCCTCCAATGTCACACTGCTCCAATTTGTGTAGCAGTCTTCCATGTGCAACAGTATCAAAAGCCTTTCTAAGATCCAAGTATATAATATCAAAGTTATTCCCTGCATCCAGTTCTTTTGTGACTGCATCATAATATCCAATCAAGTTGGTCAGGCAAGACTTCCCCTTAACAAAAAACCATGCTGTGTCTGAGCTATAACTGAAGTCTTGTCTAAATGATCCTGCAGTGCTTCTTTAACCAGTGCCTCCATTAATTTTCCTGGAACAGAAGTTAAGCTCACAGGTCTATAATTACTTGTGCAGCCTTTGATCCTCCTTTGTGAATTGGGATCACATTTGCACATTTCCAGTCTATGGGTACCTCCCCTGAGTCCAAGGAAGCTCTCATAATTATGGCTAAGGGTTTGCTTACTTCCTTTGCTGCCTCCTTTAATATAACCGGATAGATCCCAGGTTGTCTCTGTGTCACGCGATGCCCAAGTGCAAGCTCTGGCGTTGATGTGGGCAGCTGAGAGCTTGATGGGCCCCTCAATTTAGTTTCTTCGAGGGCATCCACCCTGTCCTTCAAGCTCTCATATAGGCCCACAAGAATGCCGAGTTGTTGCTTGATATCGATAGGTGCCTTTCTTGTGTTTATCTTCAACAGTTTCTCCTCCACTTTACTCCCAGTTATTTCAAGATTCTGTAGCTTACTGCTAGAGTTGAATTCACCTCTGGCATTCCCCTTGCTGAATAACTCTTCATGTGTGAATGTCGATGCAAAATATTCATTTAGTTTGTTAGCTACCTGAGCAGGATCATCAACAGTTGACCCATCAATATCAAGTGGACCAATCTGATTCATCCCCTTCCTTCTAGAGTTAACATAAGTAAAGAACTCTTTGCTGTTTTTCTTTGCATCCCTTGCCAAGGATTTCTCGTAATCTGCCTTTGCCTGCCTAACCTCCTTTGTAACTTGGTTGCATATCAACTTGTATCTATCATAGGCTTCTGTGTCATGTGTTAATTTGTAAGTATCCCATGCATTTTTCTTCTCTGCCATATGCCTCATTAGTTCATCTGACATCCATTTAGGCCTAAACCTTGAACAATATTTCTTAGTTGGTATGTAAAGCCTAGTAGCTTCCAAGATAAGTTCTTTGAATGCTTCCCATTTTGCATTTGCTGTTGGTAACATCATCAGTTGGTCCCACTGTATAGAATTTAAATACTGTCTCAGTCCATCGTAGTCGCCTTTACGGAAGCAATAACCCTTCCCTTTACCCCTAATGGTAGTTACCTCTTTGAGTAAATCCCACTTCAGCACACTGTGATCACTGCCACTTAGTGGTTCGTTTATCTGCAGATTCTTAATGCATGAAGAATCACTGCTGATAATCAAATCAAGAGTATTACTCCCTCTAGTTGCCTCCCAAACATGCTGATGTAGAAAACAATCATCCAATAAATCCACAAAAGCCCTGCTAGTGTGTGAGTAACCAGCCCCCAAATTCCAGTCCATATCTGGGAAATTAAAATCTCCCATTATAAGACTCTCTGATTTACTGGCCCACTCTATTTCCCTGTACAGTTCCTTATTATACTCATCAGAGTCATTAGGCCTATAGCACACTCCTACTCTCAATTTTGATCTCCCAATGCTTATGTCACACCAAACTGACTCAACACTGCACTGTCCAGCGATGTCGACTGGCTTCACTTCCTTGGTTTTTATGTGTTTCTTAACTAATAGCATAACCCCTCCCTATCCTGTCTATCCTTTCTGTAGACGTTGTACTCCCCAAATTGCAGTTCTGCATCCCTTATATCTGTGTGACACCACGTCTCTGATATCCCAACAATATCTGCCTTTGATGTTTTGAGCAATACCTCAAATTCATCAAATTTATTTAGTAAACTCCTAGCATTGGTGTACACGCAAGTATACCTGCACCTGTTTCTATTCTTAGCTACCCTAACACAACCCATGTGTTTACTTGTACCGCAATGGCTCCCAGCAGTCTCTGAAATACCATGCATCTTGTTTTCCAGGATTCTGCTCATTCTAATAGAAGCAGTGCAAGAATCTCTTTCACCTCTGCCAGTGGCTACTGTCAATCTATTGGTCTTTGTCTCCCCCCAAGCTAGCAGTTTTCCGACCCACCTAACACTGCCTCGATAGCATCAGCAAATATTCTTGCACCCTTTCTATTTAAGTGTATCCCATCCCTGTAGAAGCAATCTCTCCTGTTAACAAGTACAGTCCAGGCTGAAAAAAATTCTACCCCTTGAGCCTTGCACAATCTTTCCAGGGCCGAATTGATCGACAAGGCTCTCATCATATACTCCCTCCTATCGTGTCTGGGCAGAATTGCAGACACTTTCAAATTCAACCCTAATTCTCGGCTTTTGTTCAACAGTGACCTGTACTTGTTAAGTAATTCTGCCGGTCTCCTACTCTTAATATTATTAGTGCCAACGTGTACAACTATATCACCTTTTGTGCCCTTAAAAGATGATATTCGCTCTACAACGTCATCAACCTTTGCCCCTGGCAGACATATCCTGGTCCTGTTCCACCTATCTTTTTTACAAAGCATGTTCCCCGTTTCCCTGACAATAGAGTCACCAACAACTACTAGTTCCTTCGGGACCAGCGCATTCTGCCTTGGGGGTTGTCTCTGTGTCACGCGATGCCCAAGTGCAAGCTCTGGCGTTGATGTGGGCAGCTGAGAGCTTGATGGGCCCCTCAATTTAGTTTCTTCGAGGGCATCCACCCTGTCCTTCAAGCTCTCATATAGGCCCACAAGAATGCCGAGTTGTTGCTTGATATCGATACACTCCTTGCATCGCGCACACACAAAGACATCCCCCTTGGCAGTATCATGTCCCGTACCCGATTGCTCTGCAAACATCAAGCAAACAGTGCATTTTATAAGGCTGTGAGTCAGAGGACAACTGCCCCCCTCAGTTCTGCTTTGAGCCACAGCACTTCCATTAGCTTGAGCCTTTTGCTTTGCTGCTCTGGTCTGAGTCATGATTCTATTAATTAATTAATTAATTATAATTAATTATGTTATGTTATTAATTATGTTAAATATAATTAATTATATTACGTTTGTAATCTAAGTCGTTATATGTATTTATTTAAACGTACAATTTAACTACTAACGAAGTTCAACTAACGCTATCTAGTACGGTATATAACTATCGTATCACAAAGGCGGGAAAATTACGAACGGTACCAGAGTTGAAACACGTGGAAACCTTTACCGATACTTTTATGCAATTACAAGGCCGAGTAAAGAATAAATACACCAAATTAATCAGAAAATCACAAAATAATGTTATACTACTAAATTTAAATCAAAAGTTTTAGAAAAACAATAATTTCAAATCAATAAATAAGAAAAATCCACTTAGCGGCTTTGAACATGACCGTCTCGAAGTTGTTCTTCTACTTGCACTTATCCGTCACTATTGGTGCTAGTTGAAATAAAATGGTGTCCTGGGAGAAGTCTACTCAATTCATTAGGATGATATCATTAGGAAGACCATGATGTGGACATCTGCAATCCATTTTGGTTTAAATCGTGAACATTATCTCTTAGTGTTATAAAACTCTTAGTGGCTTCTGTTTTTTTTTTTTTTTTTTTGTTTTATTTGGTTTTTAGGAGCATTAGCAACTAAGGCCATATTGCTCTGGGGATATGCGGTGATCATTCCCTGACCTTTCTGCATCCTCCGTATTTGGTGGGCATGGGCTCGAACCCCGGTCTAATCAAGAAGCGTGTGCTACTCACTGCTGCTCCTGCCCACGGAGGCGCCAGTGGCTTCTGTGACCTCTATGAAACTATAAAGTAAATGTAAAGAGTAAGTTGACATTTACTCTTTTACATCAGTTGCTCCCACTGAAAAAGGTTTAACAAATGTCTGAGCTGATTATTAGCATAGGCATATGATGCAACAAAGCAAGCTTATGCAGCATCAGCAAAAATAAAAAACACTCCCATTTCACTCCTCTGTTCAAAAGGTTTAACAAATGTCTGAGCTGATTATTAGCATAGGCATATGATGCAACAAAGCAAGCTTATGCAGCATCAGCAAAAATAAAAAACACTCCCATTTCACTCCTCTGTTCATTCCAAGTACCTGTCCAGCTCAGCTTGAAATTTATTTAAGCTATCAACTTCCACAACAAAGGATGGAAGTCTGTTCCACCAACCAACCACCCGCTGGCTAAAGGCAAAATTTTAATCACCTTTGTGAAACAAATACCTTCCTTTTACTCTTGACAGTAGTTATTCCTTTGAATAAATCCGTCTGATGATCACTGCTACACAAAAGTTCCTTGACTGAAATATTCTTAATACATGTTCAATTGCTGATAACCAGTTCAAGAATATTGCTTTCTCTTGTTGCCACTCTAACATAGCGTAGTAAGCAGTTATCCAACAAACTGAGAAATGTTCTGCTAATGAACTCAGTCGGCAACCCCCAAGTTTCATTCTATATTAATGCCTTAATCCCATGGTTAAGACATTCTAATCTGCTAGCCCACTATATTTGACTGTGTAGCTTTCATTATACTTTATAGTCATCTGGCCTATAACAGCCTATAGTCAGTCAGTGTTTTCACAAGACTGACAATATCATAGTGGCAACCTGTGTCTACTGGTTGCACTGTTTTAGGTTAGGTGTTCTGTAACCAAAAGCATTAACTCCTCTCTCCTATCATGTTTGTCCTTTATTTTATTTTGTTCATTTTTCATTATACACCTACTATTTTCGCTTCTTTTCTTTACTGGGTACTATTTGCTATGGTGTTGGCAAGAGGCCCACAAATTTATTTTGTACAGAACATTGCCTGCCTCCTTGTGTCAAGTACAGGAGCCAGCCAGCACATTTCCAAGTGACTTCTGCTGTTATCTCTTTGAATACAGAAATAACAGAAAAAAATTCCATACAACACATCACTAAACATCACCAACCAACAAAACATATTTCCTGCTGACTTTGAAAAGATCCTCAACACAGTAACACAAGGTGGATTTAAGGGAATCCTTACGAGCATCTGTAACAATTGTAGATAAGTCTTTTCTGTATAGATTATCAGGACTCACATCTGGTGAGCATGGGCTTGGCCCACATTAAGGGTCCTAAGTGCTGGATACCATTCTTCTCCTTCATGGTGAATCCCTTCTACTCCTAACTCTTGTTCTCTCTCTCTCTCTCAGGATAACTCAGAATTTTTTTTTTTTTTTTTTTGGCTGGTGCAGCAAAAGCCTCAGGCTTCCTTGCACCATTTGGCTAATAATAATAATATTCAAATTCTGTATTCCCAATATCAGAGAAAGCAAGTAAATGTGTGCCTGTGATTTTAGCATTTTTAGTAATTGCTAGTCCAACTTGGACCTTCATTAGGCCATGTAATCACCACCCCTGCTTATGACTGTTATTAAATTGTTAGCCTGTGCATACCACCAAACTAACAGTTTTCTGACCCACCTAATACTGCCTTAGCAGCATCAGCAAATATTCTTGCCCCCTTTCTGTTTAAGTGTATCCCAACCGTATAAAAACAGTCCTCTCTGTTACTAAGTATTGATCATAATGAGAAGTTATTTATGAACCTTGCACAATCTTTCCAAGGCTAGACTAACTGAGAAGATTCTCATCATAAACTCCCTACTATCATGTCTTCCATACACTTTAAAATTCAGCCCTAACTCAGCTTTTTTCTCAATGCTACCTCATATTTGTTAAGTAAAGCCTCAGAATGCCTGAACTTAATATAATTAATACCAAAATATACAACAATATCGCTTTTGTGCTCTGAAAAGATAAATATTCTATAATATCAACTTTTTTTACTCTCACAGACATACTCTGCTTCACCTAACTTTATTGCAGAAAATTTCCCAGCTTCTCTGATAACAGTCACCACGAATAATTACTTCATATGGAACCAGTGCATCCTGCTCATGATGATCCTGTTGTGCAGCCAAGTGAATAAGGGTAGGCACTAACGTTAAGGTGGGCAGCTGAGTGATGTTACCACTATGAGCTGCCTTGTGTTGCACTACAAATAAACAGTACTTCTCACAAGGGTATAAATGCTATTTATTTGTGATGTGTTACCACCCTCACCAGATGTCTATTTCAGTGGTTTTCATATGTCATTAGTGGAATGAGAAATGTCCATCAGTACAGCATCTGATAACCCAGCAATGTTTTAACTCATAAGATGAGAGATGCCAAATGGTATTTGAAATTTGGCATCTCTCATCTTACAAGTTATTGTTACTTTGCCATGAAGATTTAAAACTTAAATCTTCATAGCAAGGTAACAATAGGCTATTATAAATGGCATTTGTGTATTGATTCCACAGTGCAATGGATTAATCCCACAATATGACATATCATGCTGTTGGAAAAAGACTATCTGTCAATTATAAAAATGGAATAAAGTCCTCCTATTTGTAATAGTTTTTCATCTACTAATTAAGTTTTTTTTAACTCAAAAAAAAAAAAAAAATAAATAATAAATAAATAAATTTCGAACACCAACTGGTATCTCTCATGTTGAGATTATTTCTAACAACTATTATTAGAGCACCACTTCTCATAAGAGCACATGAGAAGTAGTGCCCTACTTCTCATGTGCACTGAGCAAATTTCTACAACAGCTTCTACAAACTGTGAAATAAGAAATCGATAGTTCTGGTATTTGCTTCTTTCCTGCTCACTTTTTGGGGTGTCAAAAAAGGTGCTTCCTATCTTGGTTCATTTCACTTTCTCTCTCTCTCTCTTGTTACCTCATCTAGACTATTAACAACACGAGTCAGGAGTTTAAAACTTTATTTTCCTTGAATATAAATCTTAATTATATTAGTTTTAATAAACAGAGGTTTTTTTTTTTAAACCCTAATATTAATCTTTGTTTTCTAAATGAGAGAGGATACCATAACCATATGCATTTCATTCAATATGAAATGCCCACGGAAATTTTTTTTCTTTTTTTTTTTTAATGGCTAATTGAACAATTACAACAAACTATTATCAGATGTTTATCCTCACTATATTTGTTAATAAAATTAAGAAAAAATAGAATATTTTAAAAATTCTGTTTTACTGGTTTTATTAATTCTTGCAAAAATAAAAAGATGGTTAAAAATGTTTTTAACCATCTCTCTAGTATGACAGTGAGAAGGAGAAAGGGTCAAAATAAAAAAAAACAGATTCTGTGTCATAAATCCAGGCAGGTCAGAAGCCATGCAGCAGTAGAGCAATCTAAGATAAGATCCCCTTCATCTTTTGAGTGATAAGTCAAAAAGATTTTGGGAAAATCCTAATCCTATAGTATGGTATATTAAGAGCATTTAAATATTCAAGCTTGTTTTCATTCTCATTATGTTACGTCTGATATTTATTTAAACATAATTGAAAAACAAATTTGTTCCATTTCATCAAGATTTGATATGAATACCATTCAGTTCCAACAAGATGGTGGCAGATCCAATGTTAATAATGAGAAGTTTTTTCCCTTACACAATAATTATGATAGAAGGTATAAGGATTATTTATAGTTCACAATAAAGAAAATCATGAGCAAACGTATCACCACATAACAAATCAGCATGACTTTTACTACATAGTTATTGAAATGTAAGGTGTTATATACAATCTATATACAACAGAAATTGAAACTATCAACTAATCAGATATTGTAAAGCACTACAAAATTGATTTTTTTTGTTAATGCATAAGTTAATGGCCAGAGACGATAAAGCATGTTTTATACCAGGGGATTAATTCTTTATGTGATAGAGGAGCAAAAAAAAAAGTCCTTTTTTCCTCCCTTTCCAAATTATTTATATATATAAAGAAATGTTTGATGTTTAAGCTTTGCCCTGTAGATTTCTGCATGTTATATAACAGCGAGACTAAATATCTTTTGCAAAAGTATCTTGTGTTAAAAAAAAAAACTACTGTAAATATATATAAATATAATCAAAAAACAGAAATAAACAACTAATTAAACATGTGGTTTTAGTTTACAATCCTAAATCCTTAATATTCCTAATAGCCATCATTTTTGTATTCATAAATAAAATCATCTAATTATACTAATATCAGAGTATTAGTATATGAACAAGAGGAGACTCAAACAAAATGGACCCAAAAGCCATCTTCTAAATGAATGAATGAATTCAGCAACATTAAATGTTACCAGATGAATGGGATGTCTAAATTGCAGGGCTGACAACATCTGCTCCATTGTGTGTCTGACGTAGAAACTCCTGGATATGCTTCACGATCAGGTCAATTGCAACTGTAACAAAGGTTAAGGAGAATCATTAAATATTGTTGTCAGGGGTCTTAAGTGAGTCTTCTAAATCACTGGAAACTTTTCTTATATACCTAAATGTAGGACAAGGCTAAAATGTGTGAATTAATATGGCAAACAAAGCCATGAACAATCTATATAACAATAACTTTATTGCTAGAGTGGCAAGTCCAGTAGAGTTAACTTTCATAATTTAAGCCATTATATATATTTATATGGGTAAAAGTGGACTTTTATCCATGGATGAGATGTTTGCATTATTCAAAAGAATAAACTGAAACAGAATTAACTGAATCTTGAGTCATTCTGTTATTAAAAATCCAACATATACACTGTTAAAAACCTTAAAAAATGTTTAGCACTTTAGGCTATTCAGCAATGATTGGAGAAATGGTATCATAAACGTACTGGTAATAATCAACTGTATAAAGCAAGGGTTGGCAAACTTTTTCTGTAAAGGGCCAGATAGTAAATATTTTAGGTTTTACAGGCCAAGAGGCAAAATAGAGGATATCATGTAGGTACTTATATATAGAGAAAACTTTCCACAGATTTTTTATTGACGAAATTCAAATTATAATTATAATAACTGAGTACAATATTTTGGAATACAGGTTTACTAATGCCTCATTTTCATTTTTTATTTTTGGGAAGAAATTCTGCTGTGATGAGATATTCCGTTTTAAATTTTCTAATTTTTCTGACTGTTGATTTCCTGTGAGTTGGGAATATTGTGATAAGTGCTTAGTTTAGTAATGCTGACGTATATTGTATTCTTTTAGCACCACTATAGTGTCATTGCATAATAAACACAATGCTTTGGCATTTAATTCGATAACAAAAAAATCCACACTCCACAGAGCACTAAAAGTGCAACATTTAAAGTCCACTTTTCTCTTCTTTTCTTGTTTTGACATGATGGGTATGCACTGGTAATAAAATAAAATGTTGTGGTATAGCAAAACGCTGTGAAGTTATCACTGTGATTTGTAGTGCACCGAGCAGCAGTATGAAGCAATGAGTGTGCCACATACTGTCTGTCACTACTCAACTTTGCCATTGTAGCACGAAAGCAGCCATAGACAATATGTAAATGAATGGGTATGGCTGTCTTGCAATAAAATTTTATTCATGGACACTGAAATTTGAATTTCATAAAATTTTCACGTTGTGACGAAATATATATATATTTTTTTTCCAACCATTAAAAGTGTAAAAACCATCCTTAGCTCCAAAAACAGGCAAAGGGCTGGATTTAGCCGACGGGCCATAGCTTGCTGGACCCTGGTACAAAGGATACAATGTAATATTTAAAGCAACAGAAAGGGGGCAGTTCCATCGGTGTAGTAATTTTTCAAAAATCATGTGTACAGAAACTCCACAGGGAGTGCCATTTTCAGCCTTTCCTCTTTTAAAACCATATTCATCAGTTTTTTAATGCAAATTAGACTTTCCATTCCAAGAAGATAATTGCATTCCATCTTCTTGGCTTAACAACAGACTGCATGTACAATGTGTATCATTTTCATTAAGACAAATTTTGGAGATTAAAATTATTTTTTAAAAGTGGCAAATTTTGATAACCATCGTTGACCACCTCTTTGAATTTTAGAGAAACACAGATTTAAGTTTCAACAGATCAAATGTATTCTCTCTCTTTGAGGAAAACAATAAGTCAGGTTACCTCATCATGTATATAGATCACAACATGCTATTATTATTATTAGCCATATAGTGCATATGGCTAATAATAATAATAATATTAAAAAGGTGTTGCTTTTAATAATCAGTGAACTATTATTGCTAATGGTGATAACTCACTTTTTCAGAAGAAAGAAATCACAGTACATATACATACAATAAATCCACACTATGGCAGAGTACTGCCATAGTGGATGGATAAGACCTATTTACAGGTGGGGGGGGAATAAACCACAATATGAAAATTCTGTTTTAGTTTAGTATAGAGGGATGTATGACATCACAAAAATACTTCCATGTACATAATCACATTATTATTATTAGCCATATGGTGTAAGGAAGCCTGAGGCTTATGCTTTACCAGCAAAAAAAAAAAAAAAAAAAAAAAAAATTGTGTTACCCTGAGAGAGAGAGAATCACCAAGAAAGATGATATCAGAGCTCAGGACTCTGGGTGTGCCAAACCCATACTCACCAGATGTGAGCCCCTGGGGTTACATCTTAAGATAAAGGGAACAGGAGACTTCCAGTAGAGTCAAGAATATACAAATTATGAGCACATGCTATTTCTTGCAAAGTATACTATGCAATTAATGTATCTAATATGAAGAGATGAGAAAATTATGCATACTGGTAAGAAATATAAGCTTTTTATTTGACTCAATTATAGTATTCCAGGGAATTTTTTCTTGGTGGTGGTGGGGTGAAGAGATCCCTCTCCATGAAAAAACCATATTCACAGAAATGGCAAAAGAAGAAAGTCCTTATTTTGTTAATTTCCAAGTGCAGGTGAACTTTCTGGAACTGATGTATTTACAGCCTATGTCTAAAAACATGGAACTATCATTTTCATATGGTGCTCTACAAGGATGGTCGAGGCCAAATTGTTTAACACTCAACTTTAGGGCCTTTTCATGTTCACTTCATTAAATACTTTGACCATTATCTGATATAATATTCTTAACAGTTTATATTAACAGACAGGAAGCTTTAGTGTATGTTTCTTAAGTCATTTCAATTTGTGTACTGGATTTTAAAGGGTTTTGGTGGTTTGAAGGCTTTGCTGTTTTTGGTTAACGATTCTGTGTCCTCTTTACTTTTTTTTTTTTTTGCATGTGGATTTGATAACTAACTTAAAATGTAAAAAATCAACAACAGGCTTTCTTTTATCACCTCTACAGAACATTCAACATGTAAGCAAAAAGCTCTCCTCTAAAACCAACCAACAAGAGGTCATTTAAACTTTTCTGCTAAGTTCATTAAATTCACCACTGGTTTTCATTAGGTAAATTATTTATGCTTTAAGTATTTTGTAAGTGTTTTTTTTTTTTTAAACATAGTTCACATCTATAAAGTTTTGGCCCTATGGAACATATATACAAAGAACAAAGTCTCTCACAGCATTGGTCAGTATACTAAGGGCTAGATATAATTAATAAATTTTATGGGTTTGAAGTACCAGTTAAACCAGCGAATGCCAACATAAGGTTATTGCAAATGTGCCATTCTGATATACTGGATGCAGACTGACAAAGTTCCCTCAATCAACACAAGATAAAATTATTTGTACAGATAAGTAACATTTCAAAGATGTCAGTGTAGAAATGGAGAAAGATGCCAATAATAATAATGAAAGCTGTAAGAAATGGGCACAAAAATTAACAATTCAAAAATCAACTGAGAAATACAGGAATGATGTATGAAAATCATGCATGATGAAAGTTATGCTGGAGTACCAAAGTTCTCAGCTGCCAAATACTTTTTAACATTAAAACAATTGCCATTAACAGAATAAATGGTCTGCTGAAGTGAATGCATGAGTATGATGAATGAGCTAGGTTGAACCTCCTGACTACTGTACAGTTGCAAACTATAGCAATCAGCACCCACACAGGAGTCAAGCAGTTTGTTTATGAAATACTAGAATTTATGAAATACTAGAATATTTATGAAATACATAGACGAGTTATGAAATGAAATATGAAATTGTATTTGTGTATTATATTGATTTCACTGACAATATAGATAGATATATTCATATCTTTTAAGATAATTTTACATATTTATTTCGTTACTAACAAAGTATATCTAAGATGATAAACATTTTAATGAGTAAATAAAACTACATTATTCTATATTTTTGTAACTTAAACTGTTTGTCAGGCTACATGAATATTTGATAATTCACACTTAGATTATATAATTTATTGTCCAAAAACCATAAAAAAAATCCAAAAATTGGCAACCCAAATCCTAAGGTTGCTAGTTTTTGGACTTTGTACTTCTATAAATTTACACATTGACATGGATGAAGGTTAAATTGACCACTTCTCTTTAAAAATGCAAATGTCTAGTCTTAATTTAAGCTAAGTTTTATTTAAATTAACTAGCAAGTCAAAAAAAAAATATCTCTCTTTTTTATTTATCATCACAGATCAGGAATGAAAGCTCCTGGGAGAAAATGTAATTTGCTGTGTGAATCTGAACTAAAAGAGAAGGCAATGTCATAAAAAAATTCAAAATAATTTTTATTATTTTTTTCCAAATAATAATCTTCAACAAACAGCCAAGGTTCAGAATTAGTTTATTGGTTTAAAACATGCAATCTCAATTTTAAAAGAGCATGCTTCAATTTTTTGTACAGTTCCAAGTTTTCACTTCCAAATGAGAAAAAAAAAAAAAAAAAAAACCCATTTTCTCTACTATTAACTTCTCAACATTAATTCAATAAAAGTTCGCTCTTATCTCCAATTATAATTACCTGATGTGGAGAATGGAGAAAATGCAGTTTATATGTGATCTTCATGGCACGATCACAACAGGTGTGTGTGTGTGTGTGTGTGTGTGTGTGTGTGTGTGTGTGTGTGTGTGTGTGTGTGTGTGTGTGTGTACTAGTTTTATTAAAATAATCTTTTAACAAATCTTTTCCATACAAAATGAACAGAACAACATACAGCTAAATTTAGATTAAATGCACACATAATATTATATCACTTTGCTGACACTACAATCAAATCATATTAAAAAAAAAAAAAAAAAAAAAAATTAGTTGTGTTTCACCATGAAAGGTTTTCTATTCTCTTCACCCATCCTTTACTCTAATTTCCATAATGTGTTGCAAGCTTACATTCAAACACTAAGTCATGAAGCAAATTTCCTGACAAAAGGGCTTACATTATGTAATAATCTAACATACACTGCGATGAATTGTTTATACTTATTATAAATGAATACAAGTAAAGCTTATCTCTCTTTTCAAATCTTTCCTTCATGACATAAGCTTAATACAAATTAATGTATTAACATCAATTTATAACAAAGGACATAAAAATTACAAACTGCTTTTCAAGAAATAATTTATGTTATGTTAGCACTACTAAGCAATGTAAACATTTTAATGGCAATTATATGATTACATATAATTGCTTTTCTTCTTTCAGTTCAAATGAAAAGTGTGGTCTTTATTTTTCTGCTATTCAACATTTAATAAAAGGATGTAACAAAGGTTTTACAAATACTTTTTTTCTTTTGCAGAAAGTCATAAAACTCTTTACACTATGTAATAGCCCAATCTTGATAGACATGTTTTCCTAATTCTGCACATATAACATTACATTGATTTACCAACACTACAACAAAATCATGATTCTGAATTCATATCTTTGCAAAGTGAAAGCCACTTTGTGCATATATATTCCAGTATTTAGTTGACCTCTTTTTGTGCTGCAAGTATTCAAATTCTGAAAGCATCAAATTTCCTATAGTACATTCCATAGAATTGACTTTAAAGGGAGGTTTGGAAAGGAGAGTGCAATACTTGTGATTTTCTAAAATTTATTATCAAAAATATTAAAAGGGATAAATCTTTGCATCTGAGTAATTGCTGCCATCAGCTGAAACAAAATGATCAGCATATACTGTTACAGAAGGTTTTATTCTGTCAAAAAACAGAGTAAAAAGAACTCTTCTTATATAACATCAAAATTATTGTTTCCAATATCTACTCTAAAATGCTTTCCCGTTTCATTCCTGACAAACTGCAAAACATGATAAACACTATGATCATGTTTTGAATGCTTCAAACAATCAATAAAAGCTTTTTTTTTGCCACGTGATATATTAATGTCAGATTAGCACAAACTATAAAATGCAAACCTGCTTCTGATTTGAAAATATAGTGGAATTACACTAGTATATATGGTCTTAAACTCTTAGAAATAATATTTCTTTCATCATTGGCACTGTTTATATCTAAAGTACTGCAAACCAATTACAAGCACAAAAAAAAAGACATTTCAATTGGGGAGCAACATTTTTTCTTTATGTAACTAATTATTCAATTTAATGAACAATTTGCAAACCATTAATTTGTGATGAATGCTTTCAAATGAAAATTAACACTTTCTCCACCTATAAAATGGAAGGTTTATTTTTTGCCCACAGTGGTGTCTGACACTGATACAACTGAGAAAATAATACACACATTTGGTCCTTGAGGTTGTCACAGACATTCTCTCACATATGCCAGACAAGCTGTACTTGCCACCTGGGAGTCTAAAACGCTGATGGAACTGATATTCGGGTGACACTCAAGTCAAGTGGACCCAATTTCGGTGAAGTCCGGACGGTCTGTGACAGCCAAATCCTCTGCTTGCACCTTCACGATGGTGGGACTGTTAGTAATCCTGGGTATAACCTCCATGCACAAGTACATGGTGGGTGACCACCCAGGTGTGAACCAACATAAGCAGGAGTCGAGGTGTGGCACCCACACCACATGGAGGAACGCTGCCCCTCTATGTTAGCAGGCAGTATTAGGTAGTAGATGACTCTCATCAACCGGTGAAATACCACCACTTTGCTTATTGGAGGCTTGAAGTGGTGGAACCAATGTTTAGTCTCTGGAGCTAAGTTCCGGTCAACCCTTCCCTATCTCTTCCATCATGCAGTATGATTAATCAGTCCAAACTAGAGTTTGAACAGGCTAAGAGTAGAAAACTTGCTTCTTGCCCTAATGGTAGCCGAGCATTCTGGTCTCTTGCCAAAGCTACTGGCCGCAACTTTTGCCCATCTCTGCTCCCACCTCTGTCCAAACCAGATGGTTCTGTTGTCACTTCAGCCAAAGATAAAGCTGACCTGCTAGCATCCCATTTTTCTTCCAGCTCATGTATTAATGATCTTGGTAAAACACCTCCCACCATTCCCAACACGCTCCATTCAATGCCTCCTGTGTTCTTCCATCAAAAGGATATCAGAAGGATTTTAATGAATCTCGATGCTAAGAAAGCTCCAGGTCCTGATGGTATTTCTACATTTGTTCTCAAAACCTGTGCTTCTGAACTTACTCCTATTCTTTGCCGCCTTTTTTCACTTTCTTGTTCCAAAGGTGTTTTTCCTTCTGCTTGGAAATTTGCTCATATCCAGCCAGTTCCTAAAAAGGGTGACAAATCCCTCCCATCTAGTTATTGTTCCATTGCAATTACTTCTACTCTTTCTAAAGTAATGGAGAAATCAATTAACCGCCAATTCTTAAACTACCTAGAAACCTTCTGTCTGATCAACGATCGCCAGTATGGATTCCGTCAGTGTCGATCCACTGGTGATATTCTGCCTTATGTTACCCATTTATGGACTAATTCAATGGAAAGGTTCAGTGAAACACAAGTAGTTGCTCTTGACATCTCAAAGGCTTTTGTTCATGTTTGGCATAAAGATCTTCTAAACAAGCTTCCATCTTATGGTTTGCCAATTTTTAGTAATTGGTTATCCAGTTTTCTCTCTCATTACTCACTGAGGGTGATGGTAGATGGCTCTGTCTTCTAACTTCTCCACTAATGCCGGTGTCCTCCAAGGTTCAGTTCTTTCCCCCACTCTTTCCCTCTTGTATAGTAATGACCTTCTTCCATTGACTGGAAATCCTATCCATAGTTTTGCCGATGATAGCACACTGCATTGCACTTTCCATTTTGAGAAACCTTGTCCTGCTCAATCAGTTTCAACTTCTCGAAAATCTGCTACCAGTTCATTAAATGCCGATCTTCAGCTAATTCTTCAGTGGATCAAAGACAACTTAGTTGATTTCAACCCTTCTAAAACTCAGTCTTGTCTTATATCTTGCAAAAAAGGATTCTTCTGCTCCTATGCTTATCTTTAGTGACACTCTGATTTCTAGGCAAAATGATATATCTCTTTTGGGGATTACCTGACTTCTAATCTCTCTTGGCACAAGCACATTACAAATATTGCTTCCTCTGCATCTAAAAAACTTACTTTTCTTCCAAACAGCTGCTCACTCTGTATAAATCGCAAACCCGCCCTGCCATGGAATATTGTTCCCACATCTGGGGTGATGCCCCCAAAACCTCTCTCAGGCTTCTTGATTCCATTCAGAAGAGGGCAGTTAGGTTAATTAATGATTCATCTCTAACAGAGTCTCTCCACTCGCTTTCTCATAGACGTACTGTTTCTGCTGCATGCCTCTTCTACAGATACTTCCATGGGCACTGTTCTTCTGAATTGGCTTCTATAATTACTGCTCTCTCTTTCAAAACAGTCCGAACACGTGCCGCCACCAGCCAACATCCATTTACTGTCCAACTTCAAACCCACAGAACCAACTTTTCATCTTCCTCATTTATTCATTCAACTGCCGTTTTCTGGAACAACCTTCCTTCATACATATTTCCTGAAAATTACAATCTACAGAAGTTCAAGTCCAATGTCAACAAATATCTTCTTTCGTCTTCTCAACCTCCAACCCAAGCACAGCACTAAGTACTATAGGTTCTAATACCTCTCATGTTTGGGGTTCACAAAAAAAAAAAAAAAAAAAAAAACATAGAAAAGATATCAAATCCTCAAGCAAGTTACCAGTTTCTGAAAATATTTTTAAAAGCAATAAATACTCAGAAGAATTAACCATTTACACAAAAAACCTATAGACACTGTTATTTATTAAGACAAAGAAGCTGAAAATGCACCATTAACCAAGCACATAATATTCTTCACATTAAACTCGCCACAACCACAGCTGTCTGTTTAAAGTAATATAATGTGTATTTGGGGAGAAAAAAATCTTAAAAGTACACTTTCCAAAAAACAGTGAAGCACATATGAATATTGGAAATGCTGAAACAAAACTGGAAGAGTTGGCAGGGAGGGAAATACTTTGGTCCATCTTAGCAGTTCTTCCAAAGAAATATATGTTCACAAGAATTTCATCCAAATGAAATTACAAACTTGTACGTAAAAAAATTCTGGATTTTTAATGTAAACAAATAAAGTCATTTTTTAGTAATAATCTCAAATATGTAAATTGGTTTTGCTCTGTTTTACATAAAATGAAAGATAAAAAAATGTACAACCTACGGAAAAATACATACACTCCCATCTAAAAGTTAGGAATCATGTTTCATTTTTCTTAATTTTCAAAGTTTTTATTAAAATAGGACCAACTTGTTTGCCAATTTTTATTAAAATATATTCTATTATGTATAAAAATCAAAAAACTTAAATAATACTAAATAAATATTTAAGAAATTTCTAGAATATTCCAGAAAGGTGTAGAAGACTCATGAATGTAGTAGAACATTGTTGAAGATTCACAAATGTGGTAGAAATGTTATAGAAAGTGGGAGTATTGTTTCAACATAATAGAAGACTGTAGATGATTCTATAATGTTTTTCAATTATATAAATTAATGAGTAAGAGCTGTAACTCATAAAATTGTAAATTTTATGTCTTTTGGTGTAAATTTTGTGTTTTATGAAAAACATAAGAAATAAGTAACTGGATGTTTAAAAAAGAAGTGCTATTATAATTTTGTATAAAGAAAGTGCCACAAGAAATATCAGCAAAAAACTGGATTTTCATTTAAAGGAGTACAAACTACCATTCGATGATTCAAGGAGACTGGCAGTTTAAAGGAGAAACAACAATCAAGATGACCACGCGTAACAACGGAAGCACAAGGTAAGATCATAACACTGTTTTTGAAATGTAACTGACAACTTGCTGCACCTGAAATCCAAGCTGAGTTCAATATACAAATACAGGTAGTTCTCGACTTTACGAGTTAATTCTTTCTTAGTGCACGCTCATAAAGTGGGAAGTTAATCCCATAGACATAATGTTAAAAATAGGGGTTACATTCTCAACAATGAAATAAGTTAGCTAATTATTTTAGGTTTAAACAATGATTGATTTATCGAAAGAAATGAAAACGTAGCCTCTAAAATCAAACAAATTATAATAATAAAGAAATTACTTATGACTTACAAATTTTAAAGAATGTTTATTCTTCATCACCGGCTAAATGCACACTTGTTGATCACTCATTATTGGCTTGGCACTCGTTGGTTTGTTGCACAAGAAGTAGTCTTCTTCAGAAATGCTTTAAGAGGCGTTTGTTTCCAAGATAATCTTCTCTTTTCTTTATAAATTTCAATAGAGGCATAAGCATTTTTTAACGGAATGTACAAATTGCAACCAGCAGAGGAACATGATGCAAGCTTATGCAGCTTCAGCCAAAAAAAAAAAAACCCTCCCATTTCATCCCTCCGTTCGTTCCAAATACCTGTCCAGCCCAGCCTTAAATTTATTTAGACTATCAACTTCCACAACAAAGGATGGAAGTCTGTTCCATCAACCAACTACCTGCTGGCTAAAGGCAAACTTCCACACATCTATCCTACATCTGTCTTTCCTAAATTTGAATTTATGCCCTCTCAGGTGATTATTCTGAGCAAGAGGAAGAATCCCATCAGCATTGAGCATGCTCAAACCATTCAAGGCTTTATACACCTCAATCAGATCACCTCGCACATGCCTAGTCTCCAGACACTGTGATTTGCAAAACTTAAACCTTTCTTCATAAGAGCAACCCTCCGTTCCATTCACTAATCTTCTTGCCCTTCTCTGTACTCGTTCCAACAGCTCTACATCCTTCTTAAAATGAGGCCTCCAGACATGTATACAGTACTCAAGGTGTGGCCTGACCATTGCTTTATACAAGGGGGGGATAATCACCTCCTTATCCCTGCTAGAAAAATTCCTGTATATCATTCACAAGACACCATGAGATACTGTTGCAGATCATCTGCACTGCTCAAAAAACTTCATATCTGCCTGCACAATTACCCCCAGGTCCTTTTCATTCTCTACCACTGTCAGTGGTAGAGATCCTTTTGCAGCAGTGCACTGTCGTTAGTGTCAACCTTCGTATCATCTGCAAACTTGGACATTAAGCTTGATATACCATCATCAATATCATTTATAAATACAGAAAACAACAATGGACCCAACACTGAACCCTGAGGGACTCCATTAATAATATTAGTCCATGATGAGCAGTGACCATTGATTACCACCACTCTGTCTTCTTCCACTCAACCATCCCTTTATCCATAGCAGCAATTTGCCTCCAATGCCACACTGTTCCAATTTGTTCAGCAGTCTTCCATGTGCAACAGTATCAAAAGCCTTTCTAAGATCCAAATATATGATATCAAAGTTATTCCCTGCATCCAGTTCCTTTGTGACCACATCATAGTATCCAATCAAATTGGTCAGGCAAGACTTTCCCTTAACAAAACCATGCTGTGTCCGAGCTATAACTGAAGTCTTGTCTGAAGGCAGTGCTTCTTTTACCAGTGCCTCCATTAATTTTCCTCGAACAGAAGTTAAACTAACAGGTCTATAATTACTTGCGTTGCCCTTTGATCCTCCTTTGTGAATTGGGGTCACATTTGCACATCTCCAGTCACAATTTGTACTGAGTAACAAGTTTACAAAGCTTAAAAAAAAAAAGGAATGAAGAGAAGATTTTGAAAATTTATTTATGTTTTTTATACGATTGATGATTTCAGTAAAGGGGAAACACATTTCACCATAATAATGCAAAAAACGACACAATTCCAGCTATCGGTATTTTCGCAAATGCAATAACATGGAGTTTACTATCTATTTATAATTAGATGCACTTAACAGAAAAGCCCAATAAACCAGAAAGTGCAAATTGTTTTTATTGTTTTATGGTCGTGACCTCCAGAAATGTGCTTTAGAAAAATGTCAGAAAGGCGTTCAAAATTGGTTCTTATAACAGAACATATGATAATGATGAAAGTGTAGCACATTTTAGTGATTTGCATTGGTAACTAATACAATTTGCACTATAAAAACGACCTTTTAGAGAGTTATATAGGGAAAATTTCAACTTCCGAGGTCGTGGAATGAATTACAAAAATAACAATGTGTTATTGGGTTCAGATTACGTTATTTTCACAATATAATGGTGTCTCTGGAACGGATTAATATCGTAAAGCTGGTACACTGTATTGTATAGCTATGTACGTGGTTTTTGCAGTTAATGTTCATATTTTCAATTTTGCTAATATTTGATACTTTGAAAAAAAAAAAAAAAAAAAAAACTTGTTTGTTTGTTTGTTATTTGGTTTTTAGGAGCATTTTGTAATGAAAAGCATTTTGTAAAGAACTAAGGCCATATTGCTCCGGGATATGCAGTGGTCATTCCCTGACCTTTCCACATCCTCCGTATTTGGTGGTCAACTGCTCGAACCCCGGTCTAATCAAGAAGCGTGTGCTACGCACTGCTGCTCCTGCTCACCTGGCTACGGAGGCGCCAAAAAAACTCGTAAAGCAAAAACTGCCTGTACAAAGAAACTGCTGTATCTTCATCCATTGTAGAACTTCATTTTAAACAAGCAGAACTTTCAGACTGCTTCATGATCATGTAGCAGTCCGAAAACCCTTACTAAAACTGGAAAAATGGTTGTCTTGGGCTAAAAGCCATCAACATTGGACAATTGAAGAGTGAAATATGTACTGTGGATGAATGAATCCAAATTTAAAATTTTTGGATGCAAGGTATAGTTTAAGTGAGACTATCAACTGAAGAAAAAAATGGTGCCACATTGTTTAGTGCCTACAATCAAGCACTTGGTGGTTCCATCACAAACTGGGGTTGCTTCTGTTTTTCAGGAGTGGATGAAATTGTCAGAACTGAAGAAATTTTAAGAAAAGAAGGCTATAAAAACATTCTTGAACATAATGCAAAAAATAATTTTGATATCATATACTCTGTAAGACCATGCATCTTACTGCATTAAAACACAGCTGCCACTTTTCTGACCATTCTTAAACAGGCTGGAAGAATGGTCAAAAAAGTGGTATACAGCAACTTGCAAAATCTTACACTTGTGGAATAGTAACTCCAAAATATATTATACATTTCGTGGGATTGAATTAAAAACAGTAGAGGAAGAAAGAGATCTGGTGTTATGATACGGGCAGATATGAAGTTTTTTTGAGCAGTGTAAACAGGCAGCCAGGAAAGTCCATGATGATCTATCAAACACTATCCTGTAGAGATAGGGAGGTCACAGTGCCACTATATAAGACAGTTGTGAGACCATATTTGGAATACTGTTCAAGTGTGGAAACATCATTTGAAAAAAAAACATTGAGCTTCTTGAAAGGGTTCAAAGATGGGCAACTTGCCTAGCGAGATCGGCAAAAGGGCAACAACCATATAAGGAAAGACTCCAATTATGTGGGCTATAGAGATTTGCAACTGGGCACTTCAGAGTTGATCTGATTGAGGTTTATAAGGAGTGAGTGGGGTTAGTAAAATGAAGGCAGAATTTTCACTGTTATAAAGAATTCGAGAACTCGGGGACATAAATTCAAATTACAGGGTAAATTTAGACTAGACTGTGGGAAGTTTTCCTTCAGTCAGCGAGTTGTTGATTGATGGAACAGGCTGCCTTCGCAGTAGTTGAGGCCGACTGGAAAGTTACCTATGTGAGGAGGAGGGAAGCAAATTACTTTGTAATTATCTACTCATTTGTGTGCATGCTCATATATGTGTGGGTTTTTTTTTTTTTTTGGCCAGTGCAGCAAAAGCCTTTCTTTCACTATATGAGTAATTACTATTATTATAGCTATTACTCAGCTTTCAGGAAAGCTTTTAATGCTGTTGCACACAATAGATGCCGTAAAAATTGGAGCAGTGTGGCATTAAAGGTAGGGGGCTGCTATGAATAAAGGGATAGTTGAGTGGGAGAAGACAGAGCTGTTATTAATAGACACCGCTCTATGTGGACTAATGCTATCCATGGAGTTCCCCATGGTTCAGTGCTGGGCCGATTGTTGTTTTCTGTAATTATGAATGATATTGATAAAAGTATACCAGGCTTAATGTCTAAGTTTGCAGATGATCCAAAGGGTGATAGGGTGGTTAATGACAGTAATGATGGCATACTTGCTTTCTTGCATCATTTGCTGCTGCTACTAATATTAACCAAAATAACAAGCTGAAGCTAAATTCCCCTAAACTTTGAAATTGAGTTTTGTTCATCAGGGACTTATCACTTCAGGAAAAAATTAACAAATCAATGTGACAAACCCCTTCACCTAATTAAAGTCTCCTGCATCCATAACTTGTAAAATTTCAAAAGCAGCTCTTCAAACTTTCAAATACCAGCACTATGCTAAAGCATAGGCAGCTGGAATTGACAGTTAGAACAAAGAATACTCTAACTGCCAAAACAGACTTGTCGTAAATATTACCTTCCCATAGTCAAACCTGATGAACCTTATCACACTATACTCGAGTTTCACAAAAGAATTTAAAATAAACACCTTAAAACCATATTTATAAACTATTTAGCAAGAGCATATAAAAGTAATCATCACGGCTACACATTAGCATTGCCTAATGAAGTAGGCAGAGCTAATGTGTCTAAAGGTAGTGCAACTGGCACTACCTTTGGACACATTAGCGACCCTTGCATAAGTCAAACTAATTGAAATTCCTCTGCTTATGGACTCTTCAAACTTTCTATCACATTTGAAGAGTACACTGCTCTGGCACTTCATTGGTGTCTATCCTTTGATAAAATAGCATCACCACTAAAAGAGCTTTTAGGCAAAGAACCTTATTATAAGATGCTATATTCTATAAATAAGAAGCAATACTACTTTTCAAAAGTTTCATGATGTTTAACTGACAAAGGAATGGTTTCCCATAATGGTTAGAAATAACCAACATTCTTAATGAAACTTAATTTCATTAAGAATTGAGATATACCAAAAGTTTTGATCCATTTTTGGGTATTCTTAAAGAAGAGAATCCTTAAAGTTACGTTCCAAAAAATTTTAAATTATGAATGAGAATTACTACATATAGTTTACAATCCCATGATACAAATAAAGAATGTTGTCGCACAAGGGTCTCCAAATGTATATATAATTTAAGTGGTAAATGTTTTATTATTTTTTGAAATGTAAGCATAACGTATTATCTACCCTTTAATTCTTAATCCACTGAATAAGACCAACAAAAGAGGGATCAGAATGTGGCTCACCTCAAATTTTTAAACGTTAGTTATCTACATTTCAGTTTAGTAAATGCTTTTTAACCAACACAGTGGAGTGTTCTTTTACCAGTTATCTCAATCATGGGTACAAACAATGCTTTTTTTTTTTTTTTTTTTTTTTTGATTTTTAATGAATGCATTATGATTTTCACTCTGTTTACTTACCATACTACCACCAAGGCAATTTATAAGAGATCAATAACATTACAAAAAATGTTTTTCCTAAAGCAAAGCTAGTTTATATGTTTAGGCTTCATGCTTGACATAGTACCTATCCCTTTTTGGGATAGACACTATTATCATCAGGAACGATATCCATAAACATAACTTCTTTACTAATGAGCAATTCCATATTTACATAGCCCAAATATCAGTGTTGTGAGATGTTTAAATCACCCTGCACTATGCACTACTTTCATGATTTGCATTTTCCATGCCCAATGCTATTAATACACCTACTTATTTTTGAATAATGGGAAAGAGTTTGTTTAAGGGGATATTTCAGAATCCTATGATCCTGTCTCTGAGTTAAATGGATTAAACCCTGCACAACTGCAAAATTATTTTTAAATAACATACCAGTTGAAGTGTTGAATCATTATATATGAAAGTTTAAAATCTTCCCCTATTTCTGTAACACAGGTACAGAGAATTTTTAACCAAGTGTTCCAATTAAACTCAAAACTTTATGATAGGCTGATGGTAATTATCATAAAAATAATGAGCACACACTTTAAAATTCAATAAGATATATATTTTAGACACAGTATAACATTTATAGATTTGCATATAGTACATAACTGTTTTGCACACTAACAGCTCTTTCAGATTTTCATACTGCTAATACAATCAACAAACTAGCAGTCCTTTCAGGGATTTCATGCAACTAATATAATCAATGAAGTCAATTCTGACCGAAAAATAACATTTACACTATTTTCAGAGACTAACCCAAATTCACTAGTATCACAAATATTCTTCTTAATCAAAGGCAAAAAAATAACTTGGCCATCTTAATGAATTGGCTCCTTTTTAAATTCCCAAATTAACTTTATTTCCAAATATATTTTTAGGCATATTAGCATATATGCAGAAAGCACCCATTGTCTTCATCATGTCTGTTAACACAACTCTAGTCCTAGTGGATAGATTTTTATAAAATTTTATATTTGGCTGTTTTAGAATCAGACTAACAGAAATCTAGAAATTATTTTTTGTCTGTTTATCTCCATGTAATAGCCTTACTCCCAGAAAATGGATTTTATGAAATTTTATATTTGGGTATAGAGATTTATAGAGAAAATAGGGAATATAATGGCAGAGCAGAAAATACATGGGATGCATATAAATTGTCATGTGACACAAAACCTATGATAGATATTAAACAGTCTATAATCAAGACACAAAGGAGCTAGGCAAGCTAAGGCAGATTATGAGAAATCTGTGGCAAAGGATGCAAAGAAATGCAGCAAAGATATCTTTAGTTATGTAAACATTAAAAGGAAGGGGATGATTCACATTAGTCCACTTGATATCAATGGTTCAACTGTTGATAA
Organism: Mastigoproctus giganteus; assembly: GCF_048544385.1. Lineage (NCBI taxonomy): Eukaryota > Metazoa > Arthropoda > Arachnida > Uropygi > Thelyphonidae > Mastigoproctus > Mastigoproctus giganteus. The sequence continues at coordinate 43,454,256 of NC_143577.1, forward strand.
TTCTGCTCAGGTCACTGTAAAAATGAATAAGTATTTTGCATCAACGTTCTTTTGATACTGTTGCACATAAATCTTGGGGGGGGGGATGCAAAATGGAGGTTTATTAGACTAGATTAGATTATGATTTTATTGGCACATTAGCACCTAAGACTCGCTAGGAGATGCAAAATGGAGGAAAGAAGCTTAAGCCATTACTCGTATATTGCTCTAGGTTTAGGCCCAAATTGATGTCAGATGAACTAATGAGACTCGTGGCAGAGAAGAAAAATGCATGGGATGCTCATAAATTGTCAGGCGACACTGAAGCCTATGGTAGATACAAGCTAGTCTGCAATCATGTCACAAAGGAGGTTAGGCAAGCGAAGGCAAATTATGAAAAATCTTTGGCAAAGGATGCAGAGAAAAACAGAAAAGACTTCTTTACTTATATAAACTCTAAAAAGAAGGGGATGAATCAGATTGGTAAATTGATATCAATGGTTTCACTGTAGATGATCATTCTCAGATAGCTGCTGAACTAAATGAGTATTTTGCATCTACATTCACACATGAGGAGTTATTCAAGGAGGAGAGGGCCAGATGTTTATCAAACTCTAAGAGGGAGTTAAATGGTTTTGTAATAACTGAGAGCAAAGTGGAGGAGAAATTGTTGAAGTTAAACACAAGAAAGTCATCAGGGGTAGATGGGCTCTATCCAGTTATATTAAATGTGATGGCAAAGGAAGTAAGCAAACCCTTATCCATAATTATGAGAGCATCCTTGGATGCGGGGGAAGTCCCCATAGACTGGAGATATGCAAATGTATCTCCATTTCACAAAGGGGGAGCAAAGGGTGACACTAATAATAACAGACCTGTTAGCTTAACTTCTGTTGCAGGGAAAATAATGGAGTCACAGGTTAAAGAACCAATTCGATTGGTTACTATGATGTAGTGATAAAGGAACTGGATGCAAAAAATAATTTTATCATATACTTGGATTTCAGTACAAACTGGAGCAGTGCTGCAGTTTGTACTGAACAAACGTTTGTATGGACATTGCTCTCTGTGGACAGAGTCCACAGAGAGACTCCACTAATGTTATTAGTGGAGTCTCCCAAAGTTGTATTCTGTATTTATTAATGACATTGATGAAGGTATGCTATTGCAACAAGATCTAGAAAAATTAGGCAGATGTGCTGAGAAATGGCAATTGAAGTTTAATGACAAATATATATGAACTGTGTGGTACTACACTCAGGGTATGGAAAATGAAAAGGACTTGGGGATAATTGTGCAGTCTGTTATGAAGTTCTATGAGCAGTGTAGACAGGCTAGAACAGTTTATGGGGTTTTGTGAATGATATATAGGAATTTTGCTAACTGAGATAAGGAGGTTGTTGTCATTGTCATGGGGTTTTAGGAGCATCGGCAACTAAGACCATGTTACTCCGTGTATATTGTCTGTAAATGGCATGTTCTGAGGTCAATTTTCTGTTTGCTTGATGAAAATCCCGAGTTTCCGGGAGAGAAAAAAAAAAAACATGTTACCCTCCTGAGACCGGCTGAGCCACATTGTGAAAAACAACCCATACAAATTCATCCCATCACTGATAAGATTCAGGCTCAGGTCTTTTCCACCCGGTGTGTGGGGGAGGACAGTGCTCCTATCAACTGTGCTACCCACAAGAGCAGATCAGGAGGTGATTATCCCATTGTATAAAGCAATGGTCAAGTGACATCTTGAGTTTGAGGTTGGAAGGCCTCATTTTAGAAAGGATGTAGATCTGCTGGAAGGGAAACAGGAATAATGAGGGAAACAAAAGGGGTACTTTTACCAAGAAAGGCTTCAGTTCTGTAAATTGCAGCATTTGGAGACTTGACACCTTGGGGGTGATCTGATTGGGGTTTTTAAGGCATTAAATGGATTGAATAAGCTCAATGCTGATAGCATTCTTCCTCTTGCTCTGACTATACATGTGATGGGGCATAAATTCAATCTTTTTTATGAAAAGTGCAAGTGGACTCCCTCATCCTCAAATTGTGATGTTGTTTCATTATTTTGAAAGGGACAAGTTGTATTAGCTATTTTATAAATTTAAAGTTTGTTTCTTCTTCTCTGGGGTTTTGCAAAAGATTAGGTTTGCTCCATTATGGCAGAAACACTGATGAACTAATCTTTTGCAAAACCCCAGAGAAGAAGAAACAAACTTTAAATTTATGGACATTTAGGCATATTAACATATATGATAGCTGAAAGAGTCAACAGAATCATTCAGCTAATGTGAATGATTCTGTAGCTAATGTTACTAAAAAACATGTCGCAACACATATAGGAAGAGACTGATTACAGGTAGGATACATGGAAAGCAATGGATGACACTCATCACACCAACTAATTAAAATCAAAGAGGAAGTGAAATTTAACTGTATGGCAAAACTTCGGTTGTAAATAAAATGCTACCACCAGCTCCCCATATCATTTCTTGTTTGATATTATAGCACTCTGAAATTTCATCATTCTTTTTGAATAAACACCAGATGTACAAAATTTATGACTAAAGCCCCAATAAAATTACAGAATAGTGTTTTTGAATCACCAACAAAAAATTTTCAATTTAATTCCCTCAGGCATGCTATTTACCTTAAGTAAGTGCACATATTGGGATCCAAATTTGAGTAATATTAAAAATCACTTGCAGAATAGTTCTTTGGCATGAGGTGATATGCTTACTGCTATCCCTGGCCCCTTTCCATTCCCAGCACTAGCTTATTACCTGAGGCACTGGTTCCTTCATCAGAACACAACAGAAATATACCATCACATAGGATAAAAACAACTTCTTAGAAGAGAAACTTGAGATTTTTTGCTTTGTTAAATACATTTTTTTCAAATGCATTTTATGGATATTGACAGTGCACCTAAATTCTTTATAAAAAGGGCACTATAGCCTTGTGTATAAGAAAAAAAAATGAATGTGAAAAATGAAGGTTCTACTTTAGTTAAAGAACAATTAAGTTTTAGAAAAAACAAACAGTCTGGGATAAATAATAACTAAATTGTTAGTTATATGTTATATATACTATATAATTAACAAATATAGTAAATAAGTTAAAGTGTATATACAAATAAATCACTGTATTGTACTTTACAATTAAAAAAAATATATATGACAATTTAAGTTTAAATTAACCTCTGGTTCCATACAAATATGAAATGTTATGGTTAAGGTGATATTAGAGTATGACTGCATAAGGCAAAGTGTATTAATACTCCACCACAAGAAACCTGATTGCTTTCCCTTACAATAATTTACCCTTACTTCAATAATGATACAACTGTATCATTAAGGTGCACTATAGCCAAAATATGCACCATTAAACCGCCAAAAGAGAGAGAGAGAGAGAGAGAGAGAGAGAGAGAGAGAGAGAGAGAGAGAGAGAGAGAGAGAGAGAGAGAGAGAGAAATCCTTGTGCCTGCTGATGGATTAATTCACCTAAAATGCTTACTGACAAATTAGATCAATACTTCAACATCCAAATTGCAGATTAATCAGACCCACATGCTGAATGTCAAGGACATTTTTTTCCCTTTCTCTGAGAGAAAGACAGTCATCTATTTCAATAAATTCATCTGTTCAACATCAGTCTCCTCTAAGACTGGTGTTAAATTAAAGAGCCATTCTAAAAAGCAATCAGTGTGTCATTTCATAGTGTGTTAAAAGTTTAATGCACTATGAAATAGCATCGTTGTTTGTACTTAGATCACAGATTTTGGTCGTTTGTCCCCATATGCTATTTTAAGAATGTAATTTATGACAGTGAGGCAATGAGAAAATTAGAAATAATATTTACCAATAACTGGCAATTTTTTTAAAAAAAATCTCTCCACCACTGTTTAAGCACTTATCCCATCCCATCCCATTCTATAAACCATATTTTTTATACCCTGCTTATGTCTTTTGGCTACTACTGGAAGCTGTTTGACAGCTTCTTTCACTTGTCAACATGGAATTAACATCCTGTAAGATAATTTTTTAGTCTTCTAAACACAAGAAAATCATAGTGGTATAGCCAGACCTGACTCATATCCAGATCCTTGGTGAGATTATCATCTCTGGAGTTTTTCTTCCTTTAAGCAATGATTTTTCTATTTGTATATCTATGGACATGACATACAGTTGTCAATATACACCTTTCCATACACTAGCAAACTCCTTCCACTGTAAGAAACTGAAATAACACCATGTTTCAGAAAAAAAATTTATAGGAAACATGAACTATAGAACTTTAGTCACACGTACCTGAGCAAATCCTTTCCTAAAAAATTCTGGCAGACTCTTGAGCAAATATCCACAGAAATTATCAGCCTTTATATCACACTGAACTTTTAACAATAAAACTAGAATATAACTTTTGATAAAATAAAATATGGGCTTCCAACTCACCCTCATTATCAGCTCCTCGTGGAATGATTACATCAGCATATTTTTTTGTCTGGAAATTATAGTATAAGCACTTTAAAAAACATCATACAAAATTTGATTTTCAATCATAATATAAGCACTCAACAGACATATCACACAGATATAAAATCAATAATCAAGAAGATTGATGTTAATAAAATGACTGAGATCAGGTAATGTTACTGCTGAAATAAATAAATAATATACGCTATATTTTTAACTGGTTTATTAAGTGTACTAATGTTTCAATGATGGTTGGACATTTGTTTGGCTAGAGCGACTGGCATTCAGCCACACAGTCTTAGACTGGGGATCTGATGCCACTAGCTCATACAATGAAATATATTTTTAATAATGTTATTAAATTTTAATAGATTTATTTTGGACAGAAAAGTGGGCCGTTTAGAGCACAACAAATAAACTTGTGCCATTCAAGGTCGGGGTGTTGAAAGTTTTCCAGAGAAACACATATTTATTAACATGGTACTACATGAGCTTGTGAAAATGTCCTTCACGTGTAGAACAAGAACATTTTAGGGAAGGATGGTATTCTAGCCTGTTTGTAACAGACCCACCCTTTTTTTTTGTGGCTTTAGTCATATACTGTTTTGAAATAAGGCAATTTAAAGACTCAACCTTTGGCATACTTTATTAGTAAAGTCCTTCACCTGGCTTTGTCGATCAATTCGGCCCTGGAAAGATTGTGCAAGGCTCAAGGGGTAGAATTTTTTTCAGCCTGGACTGTACTTGTTAACAGGAGAGATTGCTTCTACAGGGATGGGATACACTTAAATAGAAAGGGTGCAAGAATATTTGCTGATGCTATCAAGGCAGTGTTAGGTGGATCGGAAAACTGCTAGCTTGGGGGGATACAAAGACAAATAGATTAACAGTAGCCACTGGCAGAGGTCAAAGAGATTCTTGCACTGCTTCTATTGGAATGAGCAGAAGACTGAAAAACAAGATTCAGGATATTTCAGAGACTGCTGGGAGTCATTGCGGTACAAGTAAACACATGGGTTGTGTTAGGGTAGCTAAGAATAGAAAAAGGTGCATGTATACTTGCGTGTACACCAATGCTAGGAGTTTAGTAAATAAATTTGATAAATTTGAGGTATTGCTCAAAACATCAAAGGCAGATATTGTTGGGATATCAGAGACTTGGTGTCACACAGATATAAGGAATGCAGAACTGGAATTTGGGGAGTACAATATCTACAGAAAGGATAGACTGGATAGGAAGGGAGGAGGGGTTATGCTATTAGTTAAGAAATACATAAAATCCAAGGAAGTGAAGCCAGTGGACATCGCTGGACAGTGCAGTGTCGAGTCAGTTGGGTGTGACATAAGCATTGGGAGATCAAAATTGAGAGTAGGAGTGTGCTATAGGCCTAATGACTCTGATGAGTATAATAAGAAACTGTAGAGGGAAATAGAGTGGGCCAGTAAATCAGAGTCTTATAATGGGAGATTTTAATTTCCCAGATATTGACTGGAGTTTGGGGGCTGGTCACTCACACACTAGCAAGGCTTTTGTGGATTTATTGGATGATTGTTTTCTACATCAGCATATTCGGGAGGCAACTAGAGGGAGTTGATCTGATTATCAGCAGTGATTCTTCATGCATTAAGAATCTGCAGGTAAATGAACCACTAGGTGGCAGTGATCACAGTGTGTTGAAGTGGGATTTACTCAAAGAGGTAACTACCATTAGGGGTAAAGGGAAGGGTTATTGCTTTCGTAAAGGCGACTATGATGGACTGAGACAGTATTTAAATTCTATACAGTGGGACCAACTCATGATGTTACCAACAGCAAATGCAAAATGGGAAGTATTCAAAGAACTTATCTTGGAAGCTACTAGGCTTTACATACCAACTAAGAAATATTGTTCAAGGTTTAGGCCTAAATGGATGTCAGATGAACTAATGAGGCATATGGCAGAGAAGAAACGTGCATGGGATACATACAAATTAACACATGACACAGAAGCCTATGATAGATACAAGTTGATCTGTAACCAAGTTACAAAGGAGGTTAGGCAGGCGAAGGCAGAGTACGAGACATCTTTGGCAAGGGATGCAAAGAAAAACAGCAAAGAGTTCTTTACTTATGTAAACTCTAGAAGGAAGGGGATGAATCAGATTGGTCCACTTGATATCGATGGGTCAACTGTTGATGATCCTGCTCAGGTAGCTAACAAACTAAATGAATATTTTGCATCGACATTCACACATGAGAAGTTATTTAGCGAGGGGAAAGCCAGAGGTTTATTCAACTCTATCAGTAAGCTAGAGAATCTTGTAATAACTGAGAGTAAAGTGGAGGAGTAACTGTTGAAGATAAACACAAGAAAGGCACCCGGGGTGGATGGGATCTATCCAGTTATATTAAAGGAGGCAGTAGAGGAAGTAAGCAAACCCTTAGCCATAATTATGAGAGCTTCCTTGGACTCAGGGGAGGTACCTGCAGACTGGAGATGTGCAAATGTGACCTCAATTCATAAAGGAGGATCAAAGGCTGACACAAGCAATTATAGACCTGTGAGTTTAACTTCTGTTCCAGGAAAATTAATGGAGGCACTAGTTAAAGAAGCACTGCAGGATCATTTAGACAAGACTTCAGTTATAGCTCGGACACAGCATGGTTTTGTTAAGGGGAAGTCTTGCCTGACCAATTTGATTGGATATTATGATGCAGTCACAAAGGAACTGGATGCAGGGAATAACTTTGATATTATATACTTGGATTTTAGAAAGGCTTTTGATACTGTTTCACATGGAAGACTGCTGCACAAATTGGAGCAATGTGACATTGGAGGCAAATTGCTGCTGTGGATAAAGGGGTGGTTGAGGGGGAGAAGACAGAGAGTGGTAATCAATGGACACTGCTCATCGTGGACTAATGTTATTAGTGGAGTCTCTCAGGGTTCAGTGTTGGGTCCATTATTGTTTTCTGTATTCATAAATGATATTGATGATGGTATATCAAGCTTAATGTCGAAGTTTGCAGATGATACGAAGGTAGGCAGGGTTGTCAAGGACACTACTGACACTATAGTGCTGCAACAGGATCTGGAAAGGTTGAGCAGATGGGCTGAGAGGTGGCAAATGAAGTTTAACATTGACAAATGTAAAGTACTACACATGGGAAACAGCAACCCCAGAGCAACGTATCAACTCTGTGGTACTACACTGACAGTGGTAGAGAATGAAAGGGACCTGGTGGTGGTTGTGCAGGCAGATATGAAGTTCTGAGCAGTGCAGACGGGCTGCAAGAGTAGCTCATGGTGTATTGTCAATGATATATAGGAATTTTTCTAGCAGGGATAAGGAGGTGATTATTCCCTTGTATAAGGCAATGGTCAGGCCACACTTAGAGTACTGTATACAGGTCTGGAGGCCTCATTTCAAGAAGGATGTAGAGCTGCTGGAACAAGTACAGAGAAGGGCAACAAGATTAGTGAATGGAACAAAGGGGTGCTCTTACAAAGAAAGGCTTAAGTTTTGCAAATTACAGTGTCTGGAGACTAGGCACCAGCGAGGTGATCTGATAGAGGTGTATAAAGCATTGAATGG